>NC_090649.1:399190803-399356017 GCF_040937935.1 Hyperolius riggenbachi
GGTCGAATCTCCCCTGCCCCGACGCGGGTCGCCTCATCAATCAGTGGAGGTCCAGGACAGATGCAGGCTTTTACCTTTCTCTGTTGGAGGGGGTTGGCCAGCCCGCCGGGTCCGACCTCCACCCCTAGCCTTGCTGGCTTGTTCTCACCAGAAGAGCACCTCCTGACAATCTCCCCGAGGGTGGCGGGCTTTGGTCTTGGTGGGTCGGAGCCCACCCCCCCTCCCGGGGGGACCGGTGCCTCGCTCGGCCGGACCTGTGGAGCCCCGCCTGGGGGCGGCCAGCCAGATCCACTCTCATTGGGGCCTCCGCGACGGAGGAGCCTGGCAACCGCCAAACTCGGTCCGACCGCCCTCCGTGCCCGGGTGGCGGCCTCTGCCAGGGAGCTCCTCCACGCCCCCGGCCTCTCCTCCAGTCAGCTTGCCCCGCAGCGCCACTCTGCTATTCAGCTGGAGGGTGACGGGCTCGGGTCTGCTGCGATTGGAACCGGGGGGCACCACACCCAGCCGGGGCGCCAAAGTCGCCCGACCTCATGGGACTCTGGGTCGGCCCGGGAGTTCAAATCCACTCTCATCGGGACTTCCAGGGGACCTCCGGGGAGCGAGGCCCCGGAATCGCCCGAAATCAGTGAGGGTTGAGCAGGCTCATTTGAGACAGCTCGCCCCGCAACTTCCAGGCGGGCCAGGCTGTCCGGAAAAACGTTGACATTTTCCCCTGACAGGCTTCAGTGCGGAAAAAAACATTGACATTTTCCCCCCTAGCAGTCTCCAGTTCAGGGAGTTTTCTCGCCGGAGGAGCGCCTCCTGACAATCTCCCCGAGGGTGGCGGGCTTGGGTCATGGAGGGTCGGAACCCACCCCCCTCCCAGGGGGTGCGTTGCCTCGCTCGGCCGGACCTGTGGAGCCCAGCCAGGGGGCGGCCGGCCAGATCCGCTCTCATCGGGGCCTCCGCGACGGAGGAGCCCGGCCACCGCCAAACTTGGTCCGACCGCCCTCCAAGTGCCCGGGTGGTAGCCTCTGCCAGGGAGCTCCTCCACGCCCCCGGCTCTCCTCAGGTCAGCTTGCCCCGCATCTGGAACTCTTCTGCCCCTGGCTCCATCCTACTCTTATGAGTGCAAGACCTCGCTGGCCTCTGGCATGGACCCCCTCCACACCCCCCGCCTCTCTTCCGGCCAGCTTGCCCCGCATCTGGAACTCTTCTGCCCCTGGCTCCATCCTACTCTTATGGGAGCAGGACCTCGCTGGCCTCGGGCATGGACCCCCCCCCCCCCCCGGCCTCTCCTCCGGCCAGCTTGCCTCGCATCTAGAACTCTTCTGCCCCTGGCTCCATCCTACTCTTATGGGAGCAGGATCTCACTGGCCTCGGGCATGGACCCCTCCGCCCCCTCCACCCCACCCGGCCTCTCCTCCGGCCAGCTTGCCCCGCATCTGGAACTCTTCTGCCCCTGGCTCCATTCTACTCTTATGGGAGCAGGACAATCTCCCCGAGGGTGGCGGAGATTGTCCTGCTCCCATTGGTCATGGAGGGTCAGAACCCGCCCCCTTCCCGGGGGGGGAGCGGTGCCTCGCTCGGCCGGACCTGTGGAGCCCCGCCAGGGGGCGGCCGGCCAGATCCGCTCTCATCGGGGCCTCCGTGACGGAGGAGCACGGCCACCGCAAAACTCGGTTTGACCGCCCTCCGAGTGCCTGGGTGGTAGCCTCTGCCAGGGAGCTCCTCCACGCCCCCGGCCTCTCCTCCAGTCAGCTTGCCCCGCATCTGGAACTCTTCTACTCCTGGCTCCATCCTACTCTTATGGGTGCAGGACCTCGCTGGCCTCTGGCATGGACCCCCTCCGGCCAGCTTGCCCCGCATCTGGAACTCTTCTGCCCCTGGCTCCATCCTACTCTTATGGGAGCAGGACCTCGCTGGCCTCGGGCATGGACCCCCCCTCCCCCCGCCTCTCCTCCGGCCAGCTTGCCTCGCATCTGGAACTCTTCTGCCCCTGGCTCCATCCTACTCTTATGGGAGCAGGATCTCGCTGGCCTTGGGCATGGACCCCCCCGCCCCCCCCCCTACCCCACCCAGCCTCTCCTCTGGCCAGCTTGCCCCGCATCTGGAACTCTTCTACCCCTGGCTCAATGGCTCAATCCTACTCTTATGGGAGCAGGACCTAGCTGGCCTCGGGCATGGACCCCCCCCCCCCCCGGCCTCTCCTCCGGCCAGCTTGCCCTGCATCTGGAACTCTTCTACCCCTGGCTCCATCCTACTCTTATGGGAGCAGGACCTCACTGGCCTCGGGCATGGACCCCTTGCCCCCCCCCCACCCGGCTTCTCCTCTGGCCAGCTCGCCCCGCATCTGGAACTCTTCTGCCCCTGGCTCCATCCTACTCTTATGGGAGCAGGACCTCGCTGGCCTCGGGCAGGGACCCCCCACGCCCCCGGCCTACCGGGGGGCACCGGTCCTCCCGAGAGCCAGCCTGACAACCCCCAAGTGTCCCCCGCCCGCGCTACCGCTGCCCGCCACCGGTGGGCGCCGGTCCTCCGGTGAGCCAGCCTGACCCCCCGTGCTACCGACGCCCGCCACCGGGGGGCGCCGGGGCTCCCGGGTGCCGGGCTGCCCAGCGCTACCGCCGCTCGCCAACGGGGGGCACCGGTCCTCCTGGGTGCCGGGCCACCCCGTGCTACCGCCGCTCGCCGCCGGATGGCGCCATTCCTCCTGAGAGCCCCGGCGCCCCCGGGTGGCAGGCAGCGGTAGCGCGTGGGGCAGGCTAGCTCTCGGGTGGACCGGCGCCCCCTGGTGAAGGGGGGGGGCAGGCGAGCTGGATGACACTATCCGAACCCGAATATCAGGTATCTGATCATCTCTACAGGTATCCGATCATCTCTAACATAGTGTAGTGTATTATTATCACTGTATGTTAATTTCTTGTACTAAAAAAAAGTCTGTTTTAAAAAATATTTTTAATACTTTTTTTTTGGTCACTGGATTGTGAGTAATATACAATTGCAATCTAAAAAACATGATATTTCTCAAAATAAGAAAAGTTGTTTAAGGTTAAGGTAATATCTTAAATGACTAACTAGACATATTTTTCTTGCTAGCTTTCAGCACTTTAAGTTGCTTCCTTAAGCAAAGATACTGAGATGCATCAGAATTGTACAAAATTGTATGTTACCTCAGGAATTTGTAGATATCTACAATAATCTGATACTGTCATTATCTAAAGCAGCACACCTGGTAATCAAACAGACATTTTTGAATAAAGAAAGTCTGTTTTTTGGTAGACATCTGCATTTCTTTTTTTTTTTCCAATGAAACAGGTTCAGCAGCAACAGAGTGTGTGGTGAGACAAGCAGAAATAGTAAGCAACAGGAATGGCAAAAGGTAAGTAAGTGAAGGTCAATAAACAGGGTCAGCAACAGAGATCAATCAGATGAATCAAAAGTGTCTGATAAACTTTATTTATACAAAAAAGAGCACTAGGATTGTTCCTTACAGCATTTTAAAAAGCTCTAATAAAACAGGTTGAACGTATCAGGGGTCAACCCCCTGTGTTGACATGCATATGCACATGTGCCACCATCTTTACACGGGCCGGCCATAATTGGGACCCACCAATGTCTCAAAAATCGGCTCAAATCAGGGAACAAATTCTTGTATACTTTTATGTCTAGCTTCAGCTTGCTAGTATATTAACAATTGCCACAGTCCACAGTTCGTTAGACAAAACAAATTACATTTATATTGCTATTTTCTCCTGACAGCCAATGTGGGCGCACTCAGTAGGCAGTAGCAGTGTTAGGGAGTCTCACCCAAGGACTCCTACTGAATAGGTGCAGGCTAAATGGGAAGAGCAGAGGTTTTAACTTAGGTCTCCTGTGTCAGAGGCAGTGCACTTAACCAGTACACTATTCAGCCACTTAGGACTCCTATGGCTTGAAACTGAGCGTTTCAAAACCAGATCAGTATCTGACCTTGTTCCAATCAGAAAAAAACACCTGCACTTTGTATAAAATTATATTTCTATCACCGTCCAAGAAAAAAGCATGAGGAAAAACCACCTTACAAGCACTATTGTAGGCATATGGTGGAGGTTTTCTTTAGGTTAACACTCAGTGTGAGGCAGTCTTAGCCCAATATAAGCATAAGGCAACTTGCTGAAAAATGCATTACAATATGTATGTTTGATGCAATTTCACCGCACAGGCATTCCGTTGGATGCACTTGGGTTTCCCTCTCAGGGTGCTTTTAGCCTTCACTCATGAGTGTGACCAAGTGTTCACGTTAAGCCATGTGAATATGGTGTCTACATGCGGCTGTCAAGACTGCTATCCACCTTCTCACAATCAAACACCCAGCGGGAATCAGCAGGGGAGGGGGCTCAGGTGGTTGGACACTGCCTGCCGTCCTAACTCCTCCCACCTACATGTTTTGCCCTATCACAGGGTGTCGTCAGAGTGTAAATACCTGTGTGCACAGATATGTAAACATTCCCATGTAAAAAGTCAAGACCTGGTTTGCTAACATGTGCATCCATACCTGTACAAGCAGTGAATCCGGCCTCACAAATGGGTAAGACCACATGACAGAAAAAGCATCGGTGAGAACTTTAAGCAAACCATTTTAGCCTGAAGTTTACCACCCACACTTATTTTTGCATTAACCTTTTAAAGCATAATGCCTCTAATAACACACTCAATATCCTTTTATGTTTTTCTTGCACTCTGACATTTTTTTCCCTCTGACCAATGTGACAATGTGTGGACTACACACCATTCCATGGGCAATTTACGTAACATTATTATTATTATTATTATTATTATTATTATAATACATTTTTATGATTGAAATATTATCATAAACTGGAATCCTAAAATACCTTAAGTAACATGTGGTTCAGATCCCATTTTGTATACACAAGACAAAAATGATATGTCTCGTGAAAGGTATTTTCTATTATGTGGTGTCAACCAAATTTTTATTCCAAACAACCAGACACATAAATCCCTAGCCTATACAGAGCTGCTAAATAATTGTACATTGGTTCAATTGCATTTGCTATCTGTGCATAGCAGGATCTATATATACCTTTCTCTGTATTCCCCAGTGTAAACTAATAAAACACAGTCGACACTGAACAGGTTGGATGTGTCTCTAAGAGAGTGCTGTCGTTTTCTTTTCAAATACAATGCATAAAACAATCCACATTTATTGCGTCCTACCTCCTATTCAGTGCTATAACATTTACAGGAACATCCATCATGGTTGTTATGGTGCACATGCAGCTTCAAATGTAGATATATGTATACATACACACATACTGTATATATATATATATATATATATATATATATATATATATATATATATATATATATATATATATATATATATATATATGTAGAAATGTAAAGCCGGCACCATCCAGTTGTATAATGCTCTTTTATTAATAGTACATAGCAGTCACAGAAAACGACGTTTCGGGGTGACAGCCAACTTGAGAAAGGGGCTGTGCCCCGAAACGTTGTTTTCTGTGACTGCTATGTACTGTTAATAAAAGAGCATTATACAACTGGATGGTGCCGGCTTTACGTTTCTAAATTGTATATCTGCTTGATAATCGGATAGCCTGGGCACATCCTACTTGCCTCATTTGACGGAGTGTTGCCTTCCATATACAGTATATATATATATATATATATATATACACAGAGAGAGAGAGAGAGAGATACAGAAAGTTTTTATTTTTTCACTTTGTTCATGGGCCTAGTTATGCCGGCTCAAATGTCTTAAATATAAACTATTTGCCACATTCTATCTAGTCTAGTCCCATAGGTTCGCCAGGCAGCATGAGCTGGACAGAGCCGGAAGTAATGTCAGAGTACTACAGCTCTCCATGGTGATGTGGGCCATATACACCCATGCATGCACACTGCTAACAGTCAGAGGTCTAGTTTAACTTGACTTGATTTGCATATAGATGCAAGCTAGATTGCAATTCTAGCTTTAGCTGTTTCTGCCAGTTGCATCACAAGTGTTTTTTTTTTCAATCTAATTTTTTTGAATTACGACTTTGTTGTTTCAAGTATTTACATTAAAATCTCCATTTTTTTTTAAAATAGACATCTTGATAGAACTGCAATAAAAATCTGCAAATACAATTTTGCTGTCTAGAAAAATTAATGTTTCTCTTATCCATGGGCCATACCACAAACGGTTTAGGGAGAGGGGAGTTCACAGCAAGTGCTGGAGGGTAGAACATAATAATGGCACCTATTAAAAAGAGTGCCACATGCACATCAATGCAAATCTTTTCTCTATTGGCGTCAGGTGTATAAAAAAGGTCGCCAAGTAAATATAAAACAACTGTATCATTTGTAAAAGGGGGCCACATAAATAGAAAAGCGCTTTACAAATGTTATTGTATTGTATTGTATTGTATAAATAGAAACCAACTATATTGCTTTTAACCTTTAACTTTCATTTCCATACCAAATTTTTGGATAACAACAACCCATTATATAACAAATAATTGTTTCTAAAATGGTATATTTGTTTCTAAAACTGTTCCCTATCCTTTCTCAGAAAACAATAATTTACATTTCAACTGTTTGCACCATGACAAGCAGCTTACATGATTCTCACGTATGTTACAAGTTATCGTTTTTCAATAAACGTACTTAAACTTATGTATAGAAAAAAAGGTTTGACTCGTCCATTACAATTTCTTTTAATTCTATGCTAAATAAAACCATAAACAATCATATGCTAGTTTATATTACAGTACACAAACAAAATGGGGCATTAAGGTTAGGTGCCATCCAAGGGGGTTAAAGTTAGGCACCAACAAGGGGGGGTTAAGGTTAGGCATCATCAGGGGGGTCTTAAGGTTACGCACGACCAGGGGACGGCGGAGATATTTTACTATATGAATTAAGTAGTACAATATTGGTTAATTAAACAACATTTTATCACTTTTACTGGTGCTCATTTTACTAAATGTAAAAATAGAGGTTATAGTGGGAAATAGTAGAATATCAGTATTATAAACAATATTTTACGGCATATCCTGGTGCCTACTTTACTAAACAATAACTTCAATATCATTTATATCTGGCACTCTCTTTAACCTCCTTGTTAATTTTTTTTTTAAAAATGGGCAAAAATCCTTTTTTTTGTATTTTTTTTTTGTTTCATGTAAAGCTACCAGAGTGGTAGCTACATGAAACACCACTAGAGGGCGCATGTGGCCCTCTAGTGCGATCGTCGCCGGCATCAATAGCAAACAGGGGAGCGCGTATATAACGCGTTCCCCTGTTTGGCTTCTCCTGTCGCCATGGCGACGATCGGCATGACGTCATGGACGTCAGCCGACGTCCTGACGTCATGCGCACTCGATCCAGCCCATAGCGCTGCCCGGAACTCATTGGTCCGGGCAGCGCAGGGCTCTGGCGAGGGGGGGGGCCCTCTTTCGCCGCTGCGTGCGGGCGATCACCGCAGAGCGGCGGCGATCGAGCTGTGCGCGCGGCTAGCAAAGTGCTGGCTGCACGCACAGCACTTTGAATGGGGCGAATCGCCCCAGCAGGCCCTGAGAAATCCTCCGGCGCGGCATAGCCCGAGCTCAGCTCGGGCTTACCGCCAGGGAGGTTAACCGGAGCCTTTATTATATGCATACCGCTGGAGGGCTTGTTGGGCACATGAACAGAACAGTTTAGTCCCCCTGTAGAATAGAGTGTGCAGGGAAAATATATAATGGTGATAAAAGGACATAATCAGGTATCAGGTCATTATACTTGTTCGATTAAAAACAGATTTTATCATTCCTTTGCTGTATACAAAACTTAACTAAACAGTGATTGCCTGCAGTTTAGCTTTAAGTCACGGCAATAAAATGACCTCAGGTGATTGTGTCATATTCTAATTATACTAGTCACAGTGATATGAAGTTAAGAAGGTGTTACTTGCTGCCTTTACTGACAGCAATAGGAGGGAGGTATGGTAGATGTTGCGGGACACCAGCAGAGACATCAGTTCACAGGCAGTTTTAATTATCGTCTTCTTATGAGACAAAACTATGACAAACATGGATGTTAAGCAAAGTGACAACTCGTGATTACTGTGATGATATATGTGGTGATGATGATATGTACGGTAATATGCAGAACATGGGTACCGTTTTTGATTAGTATCTAAGGTAGCCTCCATCTTATTTGTCTACCTCACATGTGTGGGGCTATGACATACTGTAGTTGTCACCTGGAAATAGTACATTTGCATCTAAAGGTGAACTCTTGTGAATAGTAGGAGCAGGAAATGCTAAATTTGTTTGCTAGCCTCTGGCAAGGAAATGGATAATTAGGCCAATAGCCAGTCATGCCCTTACCTTTGATCTGCTATGAAATACTGTCACAGATGTGTATTTTGCTTTGAAGTGATTGTCACCTGTAACTTGTAGTAAGAAAGGCTAGAGTGCCTAGAACAAGGAAACGGGTAATTAGAGTATTAGCCAGCCATTGTCCAGAATTCACACCTGGACTGGCTGCAGTGTGCTGTGATGCCAATCAAACCAGCACAGGAGCCAGGAATGTACATATGACAGCATGCTGGAATGTTGGAACTTGCGCCACGGTGAGGCAAACCTCCGGGCAAGTGACCTAACCTAAATTTAAAAACTTGGGAGCAGCTAAGCAAAAAAATGTGTAACTTACATTTTGGTTGAACAGCGAGGAGAACGCCAGCGCATACCACTAAGGCTGCATCTGAAATGCAGGTTAGGTCACTTGCCCGGAGGTTTGCCTCACCGTGGCACAAGTGTCTAGTATAATATACTTTGCATGCAAACCATATTGGAAGCTAAAGTTCCTCCTAGTTTAATAAATGTTGGCACCTGTCTTGGAAGCAGGGCATGCATTTTTCAGTCTAACAGAGGCGGTGTATGCCTGTGCGATTAACCATTCAATTGCAACATATGTTTAGGGACGCGCAGCCTTTCCCCCCCACCTTTTCTTAACTTTGTAACTATGTAACTGTCAGGTTAGCTGCTCCCAGACCCTCCTCCTGAGTTTCCTGTTTGCATAATAAGTAGTAGCAGATTTGCATATGATTTGCATCTGAATTGAATGCAAAGTGTGCAGAAAATCTATTTAGGTGCTTCACACTGAGCTGGTGGTCATTTCAGATGCAGCCTTAGTGGTATGCGCTGGCGTTCTCCTCGCTGTTCAACCAAAATGTAAGTTACACATTTTTTTGCTTAGCTGCTCCCAAGGTTTTAAATTTAGGTTAGGTCACTTGCCCGGAGGATTGCCTCACCGTGGCGCAAGTGTCTAGTATAATATACTTTGCATGCAAACCATATTGGAAGCTAAAGTTCCTCCTGGTTTAATAAATGTTGGCACTTGTCTTGGAAGCAGGGCATGCATTTTTCAGTCTAACAGAGGCGGTGTATGCCTGTGTGATTAACCATTCAATTGCAACATATGTTTAGGGACGCGCAGCCTTTCCCCCCACCTTTTCTTAACTTAGTGCTGGAGAAATGTCTTATGCAGTGCAGAGTATTTCCCTTACCATGATACCGCACAGACATTGCTGAGAGCAAGTGCTGGAGAAGTACCTTATGCAGTGCAGGGAATTTCCCTTACCACGATACCGCACAGCGCCGAGAGCAAATGCTGGAGAAATGCCTTAAGCAGTGCAGAGTATTTCCCTTACCATGATACCAAACATTGTCGAAAGCAAATGCTGGAGAAATGCCTTAAGCAGTGCAGAGTATTTCCCTTAACATGATACCACACATCGCTGAGAGCAAATGCTAGAGAAGTGTCTTATTCAGTGCAGCGCATTTCCCTTACCATGATGATTATAAATGGCCTAAACGGTTCGCCGGCAAACGGTTGCCGGCAAAGTTCCGTGGTTCGCATTTGCGGAGAACCGCAAACTTTTCCGGAAGTTCGATTCGCCCCCACAGTTCACCATTAGGGTCAACTTTGACCCTCTACATCACAGTCAGCAGGCACATTGTAGCCAATCAGGCTACACTCCCTCCTGGAGCCACTCCCCCTTATAAAAGGCAGGCAGCGTCAGGCATTGGACTCACTCGTGTGCCTGCAGTAATTAGAGAAGGGAGAGCTGCTGCATAGAGAGCTATAGGGAAAGCTTAGTCAGGCTCTTGTGGGCTTGTTAGCTTGCTCCTTGCTGATTCTTATTGCTAAAAGCACCCCTCAACAGCTCTTTTGAGAGCTAATCTTGTTCTTGTGATCTATTTTTTTTTTTGTGTGGCCCACTTGCATTATATACAGCCCTGTCAGTCAGTCAGTCGCAGTTGGCCTTTGGTGTAATTGCTACTGTGCCATTGCCAGGCACAGCACATTCAGTGACTACCTGTGTGTGTGACAGGCAGCTGCAGATTTGTAATCCCATCCCATTTATTGCACCTGTTCACTGTTCAGTGCACCTACCTACCTACCTACGTGAGTGCACGCATTGTTAATACCACTAGTCATTGCACCTGTTCACGGCGGTACCTGTGTCTGTGTGTGACAGGTGCACATTTGTAATACCCATCACTGCATATACCTACCTGTTGTTCACAGTGCACCCACCTATCTACGTTAACGCAAGCAATGTCACTGTGCCTGTCTGGTACCTGTCTGTGTGTGACAGGTGCACATTGTAATACCCATCACTGCATATACCTACCTGTTGTTCCCTTCAGTGCAACGACCGCTGGCTATATGAGTGTCTCGAGGGGGGGGGGGCACACCAAAGATAATAAGGTCGTTGCCTTATTGTGGACAGACCAAATTCGATCAGCTGGACAGTCACTGTTGTTCTGTCATTGACCTACCTCAGCCAGGCGACCACACTGACACAGTGAGTTTGGTGTGTCAGTGTGAAACAGTACTCTAATTACACTCCCTGATTGATGTATACACATGCAAGATGTTTTAAAGCATTTTAGGCCTCCAATTTAGCATGTAATGTGATTTCTGCCCTTAAAACGCTGCTTTGCATCAAATCCAGATTTTTCCCCGGGACTTTTGGCGTCTATCCCACTCATCCAAGCAAAAACTCAGATGTTAGACCCCTTGAAACATCTTTTCCATCACTTTTGTGGCCAGCATAAATGTTTCTAGTTTTCAAAGTTTGCCTCCCCATTGAAGTCTATTGCGGTTTGCAAAAGTTCGCAAGTTCGTGAACGTATGCGGAGGTTCATGAACTCCTTTCGCGAACCTAAAATGGGAGGGTTGGGCCATCTCTAACCATGATACTGCACATCGCCGAGAGCAAGTGCTGGAGAAGTGCCTTATGCAGTGCAGAGTATTTCCCTTACCATGATATCACACATCGCCGAGAGCAAGTGCCGGAGAAGTGCCTTATGCAGTGCAGAGTATTTCCCTTACCATGAGCATCGCTTGTGGGGCAGAAAGATTTGCCCTCTTAAGCTGTTACCTTTAGGGATACTCATTAGAATTTCGCGGAGCTGAGATTTCCACATTAGAAATCGGATATCTGCAGAAATACTGCATTACCGCAAATCGGTAATTTTAGTCCAATGACAGAACTCGAAAATAATGGACCAATCAGAGAATGCAGAGTCAACTCAGAAGTATTTAGCCAATCAGAGAATGCAAAAAATGACAAAAAAAAATCACTACTTGGAAAACGGAACTCCGAAATCACTGCACTTCCCGCAACTTGGTACTTTGAGCCCAATCACAGGATTTGAAAGTAATGAACCAATCAGAGAATGCAGAATCAACGTGGAAGTATTTAGCCAATCAGAGAATGCAAAAAATGGCTAAAAAATACTACTCAGAAATTGGAAAATAAAAATAGGAAATCCGTGGAATCGGAAATCGGCATTTACGATCCTCCATAGTTACCTTGATAATGCTTGCTTTATAATATTGATCCAATAACTACACAGAAAACATTGTTATTTTTTCAAGACTAATTTTAAAGGGATGAACAAAGGCATGTGGATGTGGGCCATACGTGACACTTCACACCAGCCTGATAAGAAGCAATAGGTTCAGAGAGTTTGACCCAAAGGTGGATGGTGCTTCATAAGAAGTTGTTCCTTTAATAATACCCTTTAGTGAAGCATGGGAAGCAAGGTATTCCTCGTAGACCGTTAATCCATAATTCAAGGATATTTTGAGGACACACAAGGGCTTTTTTTTATGAAGCTAACCTTTGAAAGTGGGTTGATTTGACATGAACTAATCAAGGAGCCTATACACAGATGAAAATAATGCGTGCCTACGCTGTGGAGTAACTAAGGTGTTATGGGCCCCAGGGCAAGTTTTGTATTTCCCCTCCCCCCCAGCACTTTATATATATATAGTAATTGATAATGGCTCGAAAAAAACCTGCCAAGGACAACCGTAGTGTCAGAGGTGCAAGAAGGGGATGGGGAACCGCTTGTTAATGATTACTACTATTCAAAGCACATATAGAAGTGATTATTACCAGCACATGACCAATAAAGAGCTAATACTTCATTTGAGGCAGGTCCCCCGGGCCCCTCTGGCTCATGGGCCCCTCTGGCTCATGGGCCCCGATGCAGTTACAACCTCTGCATCTCCTATTGCTACGCCTTTGTGCCTACGCAGGTTCTAGGTAAAAGTGTGTGTCCATGATAAGGATCTAATTGAAAAAAAATAAAATAAAAACAACCTGTAACTTTATTATCATGTGACCTCTCACATATCTGCTCTCTTTAGGCCTGGTGGGTGCATTGTATAAGGTCTATACTGTATTTGGATCTAGCACCAGTGTATTTGACATGAGACCAGATAAGCAGAGTTTCAGCAATGATAGTCTGCTTTGTCAGCATCTTTGAATCTGCAGCTGGGGCTCCCCATTGGTCCGCTGTCTTAACCAATAAAATGGCTCAGGCATCGGACCAATGGGGAGCCCCGGCTGCAGATTCAAGATGCTTTGCCCGGGCTCCTATGCGGACAGTAATTACAGTGTTATTACGCAACGGATTTTGCGGCGAGAGGCGTCGGGTGATCGGCGGCAGTATGTATAATGACAGGGGTGCCTGGCAGAGTTACGTGGGGGGCTTCTAAGGTGTGAGGCACCCTGACGGGGGGCTCTGGGGGTCTCCTTATTAAAGGAGACCCCCAGATTCTGCGGCGATGACATGCGTTAGCTGGTTTAGACTTGCTTTTTGCAGGTCTAAGCTAACGCTCATGTCTGCCGGGATGCATCACTTCCCGGAGGCATGTAAAGGGTAACTGGATAACGTGTTAAGAACTCGCTGGGCGATTATATCGCCCAAGCGAGTTCTTTTCCGCCTGGGGGGGTCTAAAGTTTAATAAGATTAGCCGATGCCCCCATCGCCTAGGTTAAGAACTCGCCAGTGCTTAGCGCTGGCGAGTTCAGCAATAGGATATGGCCCTAAGTCTGGCTTCCCAAATCTGTTTTTCTCTGTCTTGTCTTGAAAGGGAGAGCAGCTGCATTCTTTACCTGGAAGTTGGACATTTTGGCACCAGTAGACACTAGGAAACTTAGGCATTGCATGGACCATAATACTAATTTATTTATTTATTGTATTTATAAAGCGCCAACATATTACGCAGCGCTGGACATTAGTTGTGGTTTTAGCCTTTCCCAGTGGATAATTAAGGTTAGTTTTAATCTTAGATAGTGGTAGTGTTGGTGTTCGAATTTGGCATATCGAATTCGGAACACCTGAATACTGCCAAACACCACACTTCAGCACCATTTTAGTACTGAACAAGCGGACAGGGTCAGAATGAGTTCAGTTACTTGTGCTTCACGGCACGATACACATGACTGTTCACATGAATGCCTACTCTTTCCAAAAAGGGCGATCCCAAAGAGTGCTCAAATTATTAAAAAATTGCATTTATCTCACATTCTAGCAAGACAATGCTCAAAATTATACAAGCCAGACTGCAACAATATATGGAGTGAGAGCTGCCAGTTGTTCAATCTGGTATTAGAAGAGGGAGCGGCACAAATGGTCCATACTGTCAACATTTGATGAATAACAGAGAAAGCAAGGAATTTCCTGAACAATGTCAAATTTTGCTTTATTGACCATTCAAAAGCTTTTGACTGTGTAGATCAATCGAGGTCAGATCATCAACTGAGGTCATACACGTGAAGTCAGAGATATGCGGTACACAGGGACTGAGGCAGAGCAAGGTCAATAACAGGCTAGGATCATACGCTTCCAGCGCCACGGAATATGTTGGCGCTTTATAAATCAATAATAATAATAATAATACGCTGGTAATCAGATGGCTAAAGTACAGTAGGCTAAGACAGGTGCAAAAATGTTATACAGGCCGAAGTCATACACATAGGTCAGATGGCTGAGGTACAGTTAAGGATTAGGCAGAGACTGGGTCGTTAGGCTAGCCGAGGTCAATATCGAGTATCAGATGACAGTAGTACAGCGGGATGAGACTTTAATCAAAGTGGAGGGCACGCTGGGTCATACACAGAATAACAATCAGAATAATTACAATATACTATATACAATACTAGACTAACTAGAGTACGTATATATCGGCAGTGTCTGCGTAGCTCTACGAAACTTTAACTAGACTAAGTAGTAAAGCAAGCTCCAGCGCTCAGTGACCTGATAGCTATAACGGACAGCGAGTAACTGACTGCCCAGGGCTTATAAAGCAGGAATAGAGCACAGACCAAGCCCCCAGGAAAATCAGACCAATCAGCAACATCCCTGCAGCAAGTGTCAGCTGACCGCAGGAATCAGCTGAGACACCTCAGACACGCCTCCTTAACCTATAAAGGAAGCTCTGAGAGTTGCGCGTCCTTCTAGAGAGATTACGATGACCCACATCTACAGCGGAGCCGGGGATGCGAACATGCTGAATCATGTCTACAGGGGAGCCGGGGATGCGACTGACCAAAGCGGAAGAGGAAGCTTCCTCCAGCTGCTCCACACTATCAGAACAGCCTCCAGAGACCACACCAGATAAGTTTGTTACAATAGGAGAGAGATATCTCTTTACCAGTAAAGATCAAGATAGTTAAAGCTATGGTCTTCCTAGTAGTAACATATGGCTGTGAAGATTGGACTATAAATAAAGTAATGCGTAGAAAAATTGATGCTTTTTAATTGTGGGTGTGGAGAAAGTTACTGAGAGTTCCCCGGATTGCAAAAAGATCTAACCAGTCAATCGGTGTTCACTAGGGTATCAGTTGAAAACAGTGCCAGAGCTGTCTGTGTAAAAACGGTGCCCCCATAGACTTCAATTTTATTTGCCACAATTAGCAGCTACAGTATAAACAGGGGGGCACTTGTTTTTTTAATACGCTATACAGTTTGGCCTCATTATTTGTTTCATTTTATTTGCGGCTACTACAGTCTACCCAAGTACCGGTTATCTTGATCAAGCCAAATACCAATTGTATCGTTACCAGTTGTATCTTTTTAATATTTCACCTACAAAGATCATTATGAATCTTTTACTGTATATCTTTGTCATTAAATGCAGCTATAAGGATTGTGGTTATAAAGATACTGGTTATGCAAACAGGCCCACAAATGAAATCCCGTTCATTGGCTACATTCGGCACTCTTTCATTAACAAAATCACGTTTATCGGCACCCTTTTTTCCATGTACGCGTTCACTAGAACGATTGACTCTATTATTAAAACTAGGTAGGAAGGCAGTTGGCACTGCAGCAGTGTGTAGCCAGCATGGAAGGGGATTAGGCAAGTAGAACACACCTCACCCACAGTGATGTCGCTTGCATGCTCTGATCCAAGAGAAGTACATACATGGAAGAAGGAGAAGAAGGAATGATCGGCACTGCAACGTACATTTATTCTTCAAGAAGTGAGGCACAGTCCAAATGCATAAATACAAGACAGTAGTGCAGCATACATGGACATACCGGTGCTCAGAGGTGTGGTGGTGGTGACGGTGGGTGCTGTGCACTGTTTTATTATTATTAAAACTATAGACACATAATATGAGACCAATTCTTCGGTGAAATCCTTGATGCTTGTAAAAATTGACAGCAAAAGAAGAAGAGGACAACAGAGGTTAAGATGAATAGACAGCATATGTGTAGCTATGAACATGCCTTTACAACAGCTGAAAGAAGCAGCGATTCACAAACACATGTGGTTTGTAGAAGTACATATGGTCAGGAAGAGTCAAAGTCGACTAAAATAATCAGATGACGATGGACGGATGGAGTAAGCTGGAATATCCACGTCTGCATGGAAGAGTTGAACATTAATAAATTCCTGCAAGAGATACTTTAATTATTTTTTTTTCATAACAGATAAGAAAACAACTACTAAAATGATAAAGTGTACTAACATGTCAAATATAAAAGAAAAAAACAAAACACTTTATAATCTTGATTAATGTTTGTGCCTGAATTGATCCTTGAAGTAAACAAGTCGAATGCTGTATCCATTGGCATCCATCTAGCCATAAAACATACACTGCATCATAGTTTATTTTTTCTTTTGTAAATTGTTTATTTGCTAAATGTTTTCACTGTAGGAAAAAGTACAGAGCAGTTAGCTCCCCATGCGCCAAGCCATTATTCTGAAGCCCACATGTAGAAAAACAACTGCCGTTCGATAAACTGCAATCAAAGTCATAAAAAAAAAGCAAGAAAAAAAACTTGCTGGATTGGATCAGTTCAAAAGATTATATTTATATACAGCCAACTATGCAATTTTCAGTTCAGTTCAAACAGCAGTTTCTGCAAAGGTTAAAATAGACTGTGTCCTCTTATTAATTGTTGCTGCCAGCATCATTACCTGTCAGCCTCAATGATAATCATAAGCCTTATCACAGCTGACCTCTTTAGCTGATAGCTGTGAAAGCACAATGAGCCACATGTGGGGTTCCTCTTACTGTTACAGCATTGCTTTGAAATCTAAAAATCCCACACATCTCACAATAACAATAGCAAAAAAGTGTCAAGAGAGTTACAGTATATTATAAGGACCGGTCTATAATGGGGTAGTAACAGAGCCCTTTTACATACTTTGCTCTGATTTGTTGCAAGGGTTTATTATCAAGTACTTTATTGTACTTTACTTTACTGTACAGATGTAGCAGACAGAGTGCAGTGGCAACTGTCAAGAAAACTAATTGTAGGCCATGAAACTTTTTTGTGGCTGTGCCAACACTTATGATAGCACATAAGTGCTTAAACGTTCAACAGGTCATGTTATCTGTGTTGGAGCTGAATGAACAGCAGGAGTTTATCCATAGAAGGCAGTTTGCCACTTGAATATAAAGTTCTTCTCTCGCTGTGTATCTCTCTCATCCACCACCATAAACAAGGTCTCCACGTGTCTCTCTCAATTTCCTCCTGGATGTCTGCTAGGTTCCTGAAGCTTAACCTAGACAAAACTGAGATCCTGATCTTTCCACCACATGCTGCTGCACCCCTCCCAGAATTCCACCTGACAATCGATAACACAACCATTCACCCTACCTCCCAGGCCCGCTGTCTGGGTGTCACCTTGGACTCTGAACTCTCCTTCATCTCACACATCAAAAACATCACCAGAGCCTGCAATTTCCACCTCCGTAATATCTCCAAGATCCGCCCCTTCTTAACTCCGGACACGACCAAACTGCTCATCCATGCCCTCCTCATCTCCCGCCTTGATTACTGTAACTCCCTCCTTTCTGGCCTCCCCGTGAAACGCACTGCCCCCCTGCAATCAGTGATGAACGCGGATGCAAGACTCATCCATTTTTCGCACCGCTCCGCATCCACATCTCCCCTTTGTGAATCCCTGCACTGGCTCCCTATCCGTTTCAGGATAACTTTCAAGATTCTATGCCTGGCGTATAAATCTGTGCACAAAACCTGCCCTACCTACATCCCGGAGCTTGTTCACAGGTATACACCAGGTCGCCCCCTCCGATCCTCCAACGACCTTCGCCTCACCACCCCACGCATTTCACACTCCCATGCCCGCCTGCAGGATTTCTCAAGAGATTGAAAGGAGAAAACCGCTCTACCTCTGTTTACCCTGTGTAGGGTGCTGGAAAGCAAACGGCAGGTCAGGATGCAGGGAGGATGAAATCCGCACACCCACGGGTAAAGTCCAAGGGTTTTTATTGATTCAAATCCAACTCACAAAAACAGTAAAACGGCTGACATGTTTCGGATCATATCCTTACTCATAGCCTAAACACACTGACATCTTAGTGGATCATATATACTGCCAGAACCGCCCCTCAGGGCGTGTACTCATGAGATCATAGAAGATCAACCTTAATTTAAACTTAAAGGTACAGGAACCAAGCCTGCAAGAGTGTATATACAGGATCTTTTCAAAAAATTAGCATATTGTGATAAAGTTCATTATTTTCTGTAATGTACTGATAAACATTAGACTTTCATATATTTTAGATTCAAATACACACAACTGAAGTAGTTCAAGCCTTTTATTGTTTTAATATTGATGATTTTGGCATACAGCTCATGAAAACCCAAAATTCGTATCTCAAAAAATTAGCATATTTCATCCGACCAATAAAAGAAAAGTGTTTTTAAAACTAAAAAAAGTCAACCTTCAAATAATTATGTTCAGTTATGCACTCAATACTTGGTCGGGAATCCTTTTGCAGAAATGACTGCTTCAATGCGGCGTGGCATGGAGGCAATCAGCCTGTGGCACAGCTCAGGTGTTATGGAGGCCCAGGATGCTTCGATAGCGGCCTTAAGCTCATCCAGAGTGTTGGGTCTTGCGTCTCACAACTTTCTCTTCACAATATCCCACAGATTCTCTATGGGGTTCAGGTCAGGAGAGTTGGCAGGCCAATTGAGCACAGTAATACCATGGTCAGTAAACCATTTACTAGTGGTTTTGGCACTGTGAGCAGGTGCCAGGTCGCGCTGAAAAATGAAATCTTCATCTCCATAAAGCTTTTCAGCAGATGGAAGCATGAACCCACTTTTGAACCAGAAACAGCGGCAGAAGCGCCTGACCTGGGCTACAGAGAAGCAGCACTGGACTGTTGCTCAGTGGTCCAAAGTACTTTTTTCGGATTAAAGCAACTTTTACATGTCATTCGGAAATCAAGGTGCCAGAGTCTGGAGGAAGAATGGGGAGAGGGAAATGCCAAAATGCCTGAAGTCCAGTGTCAAGTACCCACAGTCAGTGATGGTCTGGGGTGCCATGTCAGCTGCTGATGTTGGTCCACTGTGTTTTATCAAGGGCAGGGTCAATGCAGCTAGCTATCAGGAGATTGTGGAGCACTTCATGCTTCCATCTGCTGAAAAGCTTTATGGAGATGAAGATTTCATTTTTCAGCACGACCTGGCACCTGCTCACAGTGCCAAAACCACTGGTAAATGGTTTACTGACCATGGTATTACTGTGCTCAATTGGGCTGCCAACTCTCCTGACCTGAACCCCATAGAGAATCTGTGGGATATTGTGAAGAGAAAGTTGAGAGACGCAAGACCCAACAATCTGGATGAGCTTAAGGCCGCTATCGAAGCATCCTGGGCCTCCATAACACCTGAGCTGTGCCACAGGCTGATTGCCTCCATGCCACGCCGCATTGAAGCAGTCATTTCTGCAAAAGGATTCCCGACTAAGTATTGAGTGCATAACTGAACATAATTATTTGAAGGTTGACTTTTTTTTTGTTTTATAAACACTTTTCTTTTATTGGTCGGATGAAATATGCTAATTTTTTGAGATACGAATTTTGGGTTTTCATGAGCTGTATGCCAAAATCATCAATATTAAAACAATAAAAGGCTTGAACTACTTCAGTTGTGTGTATTTGAATCTAAAATATATGAAAGTCTAATGTTTATCAGTACATTACAGAAAATAATGAACTTTATCACAATATGCTAATTTTTTGAGAAGATCCTGTATATATATGTCCACCATTACAGTATTTCCATACAAAGATTAACAAGAAATACAATAGCTAAAATGCATGAATACAAACTTACAAAATTACAAAAGTAGCAAAATAGCAAATGTTAAAACGATATCAATATATAAAATTAATATCCCACCTGGCATTCAAACCTTTCGGTTCCCTAGTACCCATCTGTAAAATCCAGAAGGCCTCTCTTGTTCGTAACTTTTTATATATGTTACGGCCAGAACCCGAAGTCTGGCCACTTCGGGTTCTGGCCGGTCAGAATGCGAAGTGGCCGGCTCATGCGGCCAAAGTAAGAAATGTGTGTGATTATCGGACTTTGGCCGGCCAGAACGCGTTGTGATTTCACCCGGCCGGCCAAGTCCCGAAGTCCCCCTTACTGCCGGCCAGCTGCTCTCCTCTCCCCACCGCCAGAAATCTCAGCTCCCCTCTCCTCCCCCGCTACTCAGACCTCCGATCAGGGCGACCGCACCAGCGAGGCAGAGAGAGGCAGAGCAGCTGCCAGCTCACGCGAGACCCGCAGGACCCGAACACTTCAATGCAGAAGTGTCATTGAACACTTCCGCATATGAAGTGTATGGGTCCGGGCGGGTAGCGAGTGCGCTGCGCTGCTCTGCCTTTCTCCACCTCTCTGGTCGCCCTGATTGGAGGTCTGCAGCAAAGCTCCCCCAGCCCAGCAAATCACCCCCAGCTATGCAAGGCACCCAGCAAAGCCCATAGCCCCCCCCCCCCCCGACCATGCATTTCCAGCCATCAAATACCCCCCAGCCATGCATAGCCCCCCAGCAAAGCACCCACAGCCATGCATAGCCCCCCAGCAAAGCACCCACAGCCATGCATAGCCCCCCAGCAAAGCACCCACAGCCATGCACAGCCCCCCAGCAAAGCACCCCTAGCCACGCACAGCCCCCCAGAAAAGCACCCACAGCCATGCACAGCCCCCCAGAAAAGCACCCACAGCCACGCACAGCCCCCCAGAAAAGCACCCACAGCCACCCACAGCCCCCCAGAAAAGCACCTGCATTTATGCATAGCCCCCCAGCAAAGACACCTCCCCGAAGCCATGCACAGCCCCCCAGCAAAGCACCCCCAGCCATGCATAGCCCCCCAGCAAAGCACCCACAGCCACGCACAGCCCCCCAGAAAAGCACCTGCATTTATGCAAAGCACCCAGCAAAGAAACCTCCCCGAAGCCATGCACAGCCCCCCAGCAAAGCACCCCCAGCCATGCACAGCCCCCGAGCAAAGCACCCCCAGCCATGCACAGCCCCCCAGCAAAGCACCCACAGCCATGCAAAGTGCCCAGCAAAGCACCCAGAAAAGCCCCCTTCATCTATGACTAATCACCACTGTAATTTGATCTCTCCCCTGTGTCACCTGACTGCCACAGCAGAGCAGCTAATTTAAAAGCACAGGATGTTATCAATATGTCTGCTCCCAAGAAAGCAGGATGTAGACACACTGCCGATTTATTGCAGGATTTGTATCAGCTGTAACTAAGAAATGCTTTTCTTTAAAAAGATTATTATGCTGCATCTTTCAGAGCAGAGAGGAAGTTCCGAGTGCCATTCACGGTGCTGGACAGGACCCAGGATGTTCTGGGATTTGTGCGTTTTGGACTTTGGCCGACTGACTTTGGCTGTTTCTAGAACTGGCCGGCCAATGTCAGAAATTCCCAGCATTTTGGACTTTGGCCGACGTCAAATCGGCCAGTTCTAGAAACGGCCGGCCAATTCTAGAATTGGCCGATTTCTGGTTTTGGCCATAACATATACATCCCCTCGTCTAATTGAAACAGTAACTTTCTCAATTCCCTGAAAGGTAAAACCCTTCACAATACAACCATGTTCCTCCCTGAAATGTCTCGCCACATTGCTGATATTATCTGTCTTCCAAGAGGCCCCATTGTAATGCTCGGAAATCCTTTGTCTTAAACAACGTGTAGTGCAGCCCACATATTGTAGACTGCAAATTGTACAAGTGACCACATAAATGACAGATTTTGTGTTACAATTAATAAATTGTCGTAGAGGAAAAGTTTTTTGGTTAGCAACGGAGGAGACATCACGCGAGGAATGGTGGTAAACACAATAATTACAGGTAGAGAATCCACACCTGTACGACCCAACAGTTGATAACCATGTGGGGCGCACAGGTGCAGAGAGGGACTGGAACAAAGGAGGATTTCTCAAGAGCTGCCCCCACCCTCTGGAACGCCCTTCCACCACCCATCAGACTTGCTCCCTCTTTCAACTCATTCAAGCAAGCCCTCAAAACCTACCTCTTTATGATAGCCTACCCACCTCCTACCACACAGTAACTCTCTACTGAATATTTAACAGCCCCACCTAGTGTTTCCACCCCACCCTTTAGATTGTACGCCTCTGGCAGGGTCCTCCATTCCCTAGTGTAATATACAGGATCATGTACTCCTGTCCTATGACAGCCTGTACTTTTATTACTGGGACTACCTAACCAGCCCATATTGCATGATCATGTATTTTGTACAATTTGCACGTATAACTTTGTTTTATGTTGTATAACCTTGTTATGTCTGTCATCCTTGTATCATTGTATATATTTATTGTCCAGCGCTGCGTAATATGTTGGCACTTTATAAATTCAATAAATAATAATAATAATAATAATCTCTGTTCCAATATCAGTATACACTGCCACCACACCCTACGCAGGTGCTTACTCACCAGAAACATTGACAGAACACACTGTCATAAACTGTTCTATTTTCAGCCTCTCTGGCCTTAATGGTCTGCCCATACACCATGCAATAGAATGGGACTCAATAGTGTATTACCCTTATAGAACATTTATTTTTCTCAAAACCAATAAAATACACTCACACTCAACTTATAAAATTATACATCCAATCAAGGTACATAGAAATGAGCATAAGAATTAGTGAAGACATGCCAGGCGCTCAGCTTATTAGTCTCAGTCTCCCTTTCTCCCTATTAACATATAGCATACATGACCCAGGTGCTCTGCGTCCTCTGTGCAGCAATACCTGACCGGTTTCATTTTCCACGGACATTATCAAAAGTTGAGAACATCCCTGGAGGACGACAAACAGCCAGGCATTGCTGTACAGAGGCAGCAGAGCGCCAGGGTCACATATGCTAAATGGTAATGGGGAAAGAGGGAGGCAGAGCCAAATAAGCTGAGCACCTGGCCAGTCTTCACTAACTTATATGCTCATTTCTATGAACCTTGATTGGACATACCATTTTATAACTTTGTGTGTTTTTTGAAAGTAGTATGAAGCTCCACATTTCTTCTTTGCTCTAAAAGTCTCTTTACAGCATAAAACCTAGTACCAGAAAAAAATCTTAGGGAACAGCATTCAAACACAGCACTTTCTTCTTCAGTGGGAAGCTAATCTCTGAATCTGAAGTTGAGGAAGTGATTACATTATCTTGTGTATGTTTCCTTATCAGCCATTATTAGCAAACATTCTTAACAGTGCTTCAGCTGAACACAAGCAGAGTATTTACATAGAAGACATGCAGCAGTTATGTAATAAATTACAATGGCAGCTTTCAGAGTAGATAAACTGTACTTCGGGAACTTGTAATTTGTAAACAGACAATATTGCTTGTGCACAAAAGCAAATATGATAACTGTATGGGTAATAAAAAGGAAGAAAACACATTTTTACTGCATGTTATGTCAGAGTTTAATCCTTCTTTAATTGGTTTTAAGAAAAATAATAGTTTCTTAAGGGTAATTCACTATTGAGTCCCATCCTATTGCATGGTGTATGGGTGGAGTAACATCAAAGGAGGTCCAGCTTGCCAGCAGCCCTCAAGACCAGAGAGGCTGAGAATAGAATGCTTCAGGACAGTGTGTTCTGTCATTATTTCTAGTGAGTGAGCACCTATGTGGGGTGTTGTGGCAGTGTATACCAATATTGGAACAGAGACACACAGCGATAGAAGAACTTTTTATTAAAGCACCAGAGTGTTTACTACTACCGCTTTCATTGGATTGAGCCAAGTTCTGAGCTCAGGGGAGGGTTATTAAAAGGTCAATAGTTCATGTATTTTAAGTCTGGAACACTTAATAGGCTGTCACTGATTAGAAAGAGTAAAAAATTCAACCTACTTCGTAAATGAATCCTAAAAGATGGCAGCGCTGTACTAGATTAATGAAAACACAATGTTAGTTGGGCTGCAGAGAGAAATGGGTCGGTGTTCCTCAGCCCATAAAAATTGTCAAAATATTGATAGAAAAAACTCTTGCGCCTCAGCTAATGATAGCTAGAACTTCTTTAATAAATCACAATAGAATATAGATTACAGTAGAATACCCAGAAATCCACAAACATACAATGATCTCTCAGACCAGCAAATGACCATGCACACCTGTTACTGACTATAACCAGGCCATCCTAGGCATCCTTACTGGCAACTTGATAACACATTTATGTTCGCAAATTCCAACGCTATGATAACACAATTTCCCCAAAATAATAATAAAAACCTTGATATATCAGCCCAAAAAATAGTCCTAAATAGATAAAAGAGTAAAAAGATAAAAAACTTGAGAATTATTTTCAGACACAATGGTCTTTGATGATTCGCAGATGTCTCTGCTAAGTCGCAGTTCCTGTTTCAACACTAGATTAAACTCCAGCACAGTGTGACAATGTGCCTAGATGCGTTAGATCCTTGTTAGTAAGCAATAATTATAAGCATTTGACTATATTCGTCATAAATCAGTTGATAGGGCATTCAGCCTTCATACTCACGCTGCCAGACTCTGCGAGTTAGTGTCCTTCCCGGCAAAGTTGTATAGTGGAGGGTAGTGATGCTCGGATGTGCCTCATCCACGAATTCGGAAATCCGCGTGGTTGAAAAAAAAATCCGCATTCGGCCCCGCCGCATGCGGATTTGCGGTCGCGTCCACGCAACCACGTGGATTTTTTTCCGTGAATGGCGTAATCACGCGTGGATTCACGCCCGGAGGCGGATTTTCTTTTAACGTTAATAACAAAGCCCCCATACATGCTACAGTCCCCCAAATAGCATGGATTATCGAGGTGATAAGGGGCAACATAACTTCAACATAAAAAATTCCAAATTTTTTTTTTTTCTAGAGAAAATGGATTTTAAAGTGAAATCAACACTTTAAATGGGGCTATTAATTGGTAATAAGTGGTTTTAAAAAGGGATATACGCGTTAAGCAGTCAAAGAGGTGAAGGCGAGTTCCAATGGCACTTGGCGGCGAAGGTACCGCTGGAGGAGGATGAGTGGCTGACGGCAAAAAGGCTCCAGAGAGGTTTTTGTAATTTTTTTTGTTTGTTTTTTTTGCAGCAATTAGCAATGACATCGCAGCAGAGTTGTCAGTGGACACGGGCAGTGTGAACGCAGAGTGCAGTGGTGGTAGCGACTGAGTCAGGAGAAGGACTATGCGGGCGGTCAGTTCAGCATCACAGAAGGACCACGGCAACATACTGGTGGTAGTAGTAGCAGCACAGCGTCATAGTGCTGGCCAAAAAATTAAATGCACCCGGTGACCCGGGCAGTGTGAACGCAGAGTGTAGTAGCGACTGAGTCAGGAGGACAAAGCGGGCGGTCAGTTCAGCAGCAGCAGCACAGCAGTAGTAGCACAGCGTCATAGTGCTGGCCAAAAAATTAAATGCACCCGGTGACCCGGGCAGTGTGAACCCAGAGTGTAGTAGCGACTGAGTCAGGAGGACAAAGCGGGCGGTCAGTTCAGCAGCAGCAGCACAGCAGTAGTAGCACAGCGTCATAGTGCTGGCCAAAAAATTAAATGCACCCGGTGACCCTGGCAGTGTGAACGCAGAGTGTAGTAGCGACTGAGTCAGGAGGACAAAGCGGGCGGTCAGTTCAGCAGCAGCAGCACAGTAGTAGTAGCACAGCGTCATAGTGCTGGCCAAAAAATTAAATGCACCCGGTGACCCGGGCAGTGTGAACGCAGAGTGTAGTAGCGACTGAGTCAGGAGGACAAAGCGGGCGGTCAGTTCAGCAGCAGCAGCACAGTAGTAGTAGCACAGCGTCATAGTGCTGGCCAAAAAATTAAATGCACCCGGTGACCCGGGCAGTGTGAACGCAGAGTGTAGTAGCGACTGAGTCAGGAGGACAAAGCGGGCGGTCAGTTCAGCAGCTCAGAAGGAGGACCATGGCAACTTACTGGTAGTAGTACCATAACACCAAAAAATTAACCAAGGTAGGCACTAGGCAGGTAGTAACTGTCTTTATAAAGGCAGGCATAGTTAACAACAGCACATGCAGCAGCCACTTCATGTCCCCCTGTGTCCGACAATAGGGGCCAGGAACTCACCTTCCACCCAAGCCTGGTTGATTTTCAGGAAGGTGAGTTTGTCCACAGAGGCGTGGGAGAGCCGAGAGCGCTTCTCTGTGACCACGCCACCGACCGCACTAAAGCATCTCTCTGAGAGGACACTGGAAGGAGGGCAGGATAGGAGTTCCAGGGCGTACTGGGAAAGTTGGCTCCAGATGTCCAGTCTCTTGACCCAGTACTCCAAGGGGTCCACGGGGCTGTCGGTGTCATTGAGCCCGCTGGATGACCCCATATAGTCAGACACCACGGTGGTCAGTCATTGCTTGTGCTGGTTGGTGGTGGATGCTGTGGCGGGCACCTCTGTTCTGGGCTGCTGCACTGCATACAGGCTCTTGCTTAGGCTCTTCAGGTCTCCGGGGCGCCAGTTGCTGCTGCTGCTGCTGCTGGTGGTTGTTGTTGTGCTGCTAGTGGCAATGGCAGGCACCTCTTGCTGGCTTGGCAGAGCAGTTACAGTGGGGGTGGAAGGCTGGGGGAATGCTTCCAGTAGTCTGCGCACAAGGGCCTCCTTCAACTCCCTTGTGCGTTGCTCGGTGGTGGATGGCGTCATTAAGTCTCCCAGCTTCCCCTTCAGACGGGGATCAAGCATCAAGGTAATCCAGATGTCCTCCCTTGAACGCATCTGGATCACCCGGGGGTCCCTGCGAAGGCAGCGCAACATGTGCACAGCCATGGGAAACAAGTGGGCCCTGCCAGCAAGATCTTCCTCGTCCTTGCCATTGTCCCCTAACGCATGCCTGTCCTCTTCCTGTGCCATGTCGTTGTCCTCCTCAAACCGCCATCCACGTACAACGCCTGCTGCACTCTGCTCCTCCTCCTCCTCATCATGGTTAGGGACCTCCAACTCTTCCACTACCTGCTGTGAGCCCTCCTCTGAGCTGGACTGTGCTGCCATCTGCTCCTGTTCTTCCAACTGCCTCAGGGCTTCATCCCCACGCTCAATTAAATTGTCCATTGCCTGCTCCAGTAGACAAACCAAGGGCACCCACTGGCACACAGAGGCCCGCTCCTTACTGACCATCTTGGTTGCCTCCAGGAAGGGACTCAGCACCAGGCATACTTGCTGCATCAGTGTCCACTGAGTGGCAGTAATCATGGGGACTTGCTGGTTGCTGGGGACACTTGGGTCTAGCATGTAGGCCCTAAGAGCCAGCCTGTGCTGACACAGCCGCTCCAACATGGCCAGAGTCGAATTCCAGCGAACTGGCATGTCGATGATCAGCCGGTGTTGTGGCCTTCCATACTGCTGCTGTAAGGTGGACAAGAGTGCAGAGGCAGTGGCTGACAGGCGGAAAAAGCGTACCACCGCCCGGGCATCCTGCAGCAGCTCGCTCATCCCCTGGTAGGTGCGCAAGAAGCGCTGCACCACAAGATTGAGCACGTGGGCCAAGCAGGGGATGTGCTGGAGGTTTCCCTGCTGCACTGTTGCCACCAGGTTGGCCCCGTTATCGGCTGCCACATACCCCACTTCCAGGCCTCTGGGGGTCAGCCACCTCCGCTCCTGCTTCCTGAGGGCGGCCAGGACGTTGTTGGCCGTAAGCCTCTCCTTCCCCAGGGTCACCAATTTTAAAAGGGCTTGGCAGTGCCGAGGCTTGGCGCTGCTGCTGCCGAGGCGGGCTTGCTTTCCGGGTGCTGAGGGAGTGTCGTGACAGGACCCTTCTGCATCCCCCCTGATCCCGCGTGGTGGCACCACTAGCTGGGCTGATGCGCTCTTGTCCTCCCTCCCTTCCATCAGTGTCACCCAGTGGGCCGTAAAGGACAGGTAGCGACCTGTCCCAAATCTGCTACTCCACGAGTCCATGGTCACGTGGACCCGCTTGCCCACAGAGTAGTCCAGGGAACGGGCCACGTTTTCCACCGCAAACTTGTGGAGTGCTGGGATCGCGCTCCTGCTGAAATAGTGGCGACTGGGGACTTGCCACTCGGGGATGCCAAATTGGAGCAGCGTCCGCATGGCGCTCCCCTCCTGCACCAGGGAGTAGGGAAGCAGCTGTGATGCCATGGCCCGGGCCAGCAAGCCATTTAGTTTGCGGATCCGCCTGTGGCTTGGAGGCAGAGGCTTGGTCAGACCCTGAAAGGTGTCGCTCAGCAGGGTCTGACGACGCTGGGATGCAGGGGAGACAGGAGAGAGACGAACACTGGCTGCCAGCCTCAATGTCTGTGTCCTGAGCAGCCGAGGTGGAAGAGCGCTTGCGTGCTACTACTGCTGCTGCTGTGGGGGATTCACGACCCTGAGGGAGGGAGGATGCTGCTGCGCTGGTGGGCCTTCTGCTCTCAGGAACCCCTGCCAGCAGTACCTGCTTCCTCTTAAAGTCTGCATACTCGCGGCAGTGGCGGCTTCTCAGGTGGCCCTGGAGGGATGAGGTACCCATCTTGCTCAGACTTTTCCCACGGCTCAATCTTTTGCTGCATAACCTGCACACCGCATACCTTTTGTCATCAGTACATTCCTCAAAGCAATCCCACACTGGTGACTTTAATTTACTGCGGCCCCCACTAGCAGAGGGTGCAGCGGAGCAATGTGTGGTAGTAGTTGCCGGGGGGTTGCATGGTGGTGGTGCCGGCTGAAGCAGTGTCCTGTCTACTTCCTCCACGCCCACTGCTGCCGATGCCCCTGCCCCTGCCTGACATATGGCGATATCCTTGCCTAGGCCGAGGTGACTCGTCATCCTGCTCTGACCATTCTTCCACGGACTCAGCAGGCTGCACATAGTTAGGGTCCACAACGTCGTCATCATCAGCAGCATCATCATAATCCAGCTCTTCCTCTGACTCCCCCGACCTCCTCTTCTGTCCCTACATCCCCAGACACAGGCCCCTCTTCTTCATCACCAGAACTCAACAACGCTTGTGATTGTGGCCCGATCTCAATCTCTGCCACATCAGTCCCCAGTAAGTCCTGAGCTTCTTGCATCAGCAGGTTCCCAGATGCCGGACTGAGGGACAGAACGCTGTCATCCTGGGAGGGCTGCTGACCAGTGGGTGCTGGGGTGGATGTCACAACAAGCGTGGGATGTTGGCTGCTGCTGCTACTGCTTGGAGTGGTGCTCACAGTAGAGGTCTGGGAGGAAGTCATGATGTCCATGAGTACGTCAGGTTCCATTTGCTCAACCACCACACGGGGACCAGAAACTTTAAAATATTTGGACAATGGTGTCCGCTGACTCGGCCCAGGCTTTGCTGCCCCCTTTTCTGCTGCATCACGACCACGTACAGCTGGGCGTCCTCTCCCTGGACGTGGAGCAGTCCCAGAAGTGGCTGAGGCAATTGAACTCCCTTTCCTCTCACCCCGCGAAACCCTGCCAGACATGTTGCTAGTAATGAATCACTGGATGCAGTGGGCACAGTACAAGGTCACTGAAGGATGCAGTGGGCACAGTACAAGGTCACTGAAGGATGCAGTGGGCACAGCAGTGGGCACTGGATATACAACTAGGTCACTGAAGGATGCAGTGGCCACAGTACAAGGTCACTGAAGGATGCAGTGGGCACAGCAGTGGGCACTGGATATACAACTAGGTCACTGAAGGATGCAGTGGCCACAGTACAAGGTCACTGAAGGATGCAGTGGGCACAGTACAAGGTCACTGAAGGATGCAGTGGGCACAGCAGTGGGCACTGGATATACAACTAGGTCACTAAAGGATGCAGTGGCCACAGTACAAGGTCACTGAAGGATGCAGTGGGCACAGCAGTGGGCACTGGATATACAACTAGGTCACTGAAGGATGCAGTGGGCACAGTACAAGGTCACTGAAGGATGCAGTGGGCACAGTACAAGGTCACTGAAGGATGCAGTGGGCACAGCAGTGGGCACTGGATATACAACTAGGTCACTGAAGGATGCAGTGGCCACAGTACAAGGTCACTGAAGGATGCAGTGGGCACAGCAGTGGGCACTGGATATACAACTAGGTCACTGAAGGATGCAGTGGGCACACAAGGATGTCACACTGTGTAATGAGATGCTCATATGCCAGCGAGCGAGCGAGCAGTGGGCACTGGGCACGGCACAAGGGCACTGACAGAATGAATGAACAGTGCTGGCAGAGAGTGGCGGCGCCGGCGGTGTGACTGGCTGCCTGCAAATAGTACAAGTGTATAACTGTCACTGGAATATACAAGTGAACACTGCAGCTGCACTAACCTGCCTGCCTGCACTCTACACACAGATAATCCCCACTCCCACTACACTGCAGCACTGAACCTGCCTGCACAGCACTACACACAGTTAAATAATCACTAGACTCCCACACTCCCACTACACTACACTGACTACAACTAACTACAGCAATCACTCACTGACTAGCTAACTGTGTACAGTATAAGAGCAGTGTTAGCAAAAAAAACGCTTTGTTTTTAACACAATAAATGCACTTGCTCAAACAACAATGGCCTGGAGATAATCCTCTCAGCACCACAGTCTAGCAAGGACAGAGCTTTTCCATCATGGCCGCCGCTTTATATTCAGGAGGGGAGGGCATAGCTCCCCTCCTGTGATTGGTTGCTAGGGCCTGGCTGGGGCACTCTGATTGGCCTGCAATGTGTCACTTCCGCATAGTTTGACGCATTTCCGCAAACCACGACTTCAGCACCGGATTTCTGTCCGCATTCACGCGAAGCCGAAGTAGATTTTCGTGGTTGAAAATCTATTCACGGATTTTCGTGTCCGAGGCGGAATGCGTCAAAATGGTCGTGAATCCACGCGTAAGCGTGATCACGACCTGGCGGTGAGCACCACTGGTGGAGGGAGAGGAGGAGGAGGAAGATTAAGTTGATCCAGTCTGTGTGTCCATTCAGTCCTGTGTGGCTGCAGCCGCTGCTACCTACACAGGAAGGTCCGTGCTTGTTTGCGTAATCCCGCTATGGATACCAGTCCACAGTACTGGAAGTGCTGCTACTTGACATCACTACGCAGTCTCCATCAATCAGGCCAACGCGTTTCAAAAGGATGCGCCTTCCTTCATCAGGGCTGCCCCTGGTGTAATAACCGGAACAAATGAGCAAATAAAATACATGGGTTTTAATTATGGTAGCATGTAATCATTTCAAACTATAATGGCCAAAAACTGAGAAATAATGATTTTTTTCCATTTCTCTTCTAATCTGGATTTAGAATAAATAAAATTCTTAGCAAAGTGTACTACCCAAAGAAAGCCTAAATGGTGGCAGAAAAAAACAAGATATAGATCATTTCAGTGTGATAAGTAGTGATAAAGTTATTGGCGAATGAATGGGAGGTGAAAGTTGTTTGGATGCATAAGGTGAAACAACACTGTAGGCTGAAGTGGTTAATAAAATTACCTTACCACACTATTCAATATTTTTATCCCCTGGATCAAGTTTTCATAGTATTATTATAAATTATTCTCTTTTCTTACTTATACCCATTATCATTATATAACTGAAAACAAGCTGTATTGAATGTATTCCATGACATATCTTAATATTCAGTGACCCTTCCATTAAACAGCTGCACAACTTCAATTATGTTTTGCTTCTTAATAATATGTAGTTTTAACAGGCTAATGAATATTGATAAGCATCAACAACTGCTTCATTAATATTCATTTAAACATAAAATTAAATGAAGAGGAGTGTATGCATTGCTGGTGGCTGTGTGGGCTTGCAGCCCACTCAGGTATCACAAAGTCAGCATTCTTTGTGTAATTATAAAAACATTCAACTATACAGTGTATTTACAGGGCATTTGCTGTATGGTTTAAAGGCACAGGACCCAAGTGAACAGTCAAATAATTTGTTAAAGGGTGCTACTCTGGGAAGCTTAATGGTTTATCCTAGCAGCAACAGCATTAGACACATCACAATAGACTGCATGATTTCATTTAAACCAAATAATAGTAAAACCAATTAGTACTCTATAGTAATAATCCAGACAGCGCTAGAGGATCTTTAAAATCTACTGGTTTTATTAAGATGAAAAATGGAGCCGCTCAATCCCCTCTCGCTCCGGCCGGCAGCTGAGCGGGAGAGACTAGACTAACTGCCAGGGACGTAGCTAGAAATGACTGGGCCCCATAGCAAAAAAAAAATTATGCCCCACCCCCCTCCCGACCTTCCAACCCCACGGACCTCGGACCTCCCACCCAAACATTTTGTGGGGAAATCTGATTTCCCCACAAAACGCAACCGGATTGTCGGCAGATTTCCCCACAATATGCAACCAGATTGTCGGCAGATTTCCCCACAAAATGCAGCCAGATTGTCGGCAGATTTCCCCACAAAATGCAACCAGACTGTCGGCAGATTTCCCCACAAAATGCAACCAGATTGTGGGCAGATTTTCACACAATATGCAACCAGATTGTCGGCAGATTTCCCCACAAAATGCAACCAGATTGTCGGCAGATTTCCACTCAATATGCAACCAGATTGTCGGCAGATTTCCCCACAAAATGCAACCAGATTGTCGGCAGATTTCCCCACAAATTGCAACAAGATTGTTGGCAGATTTCTCCACAAATTGCAACCAGATTGTGGGCAGATTTCCCAGCAAAATGCAACCAGATTGTGGGCAGATTTCCCCACAAATTGCAACCAGATTGGCGGCAGATTTCCCCCCAAAAAATGCAACCAAATTGGCAGCAGATTTCCCAAAATAATGCAACCAGATTGTCGGCAGATTTTCCCACAAATTGCAACCAGATTGTTGGCAGATTTCCCCACAAATTGCAACCAGATTGGCGGCAGATTTCCCAAAAAAATGCAACCAGATTGGCAGCAGATTTCCCCAAAAAATGCAACCAGATTGGTGGCAGATTTTCCCATAAAATGCAACCAGATCGTCTGCAGATTTCCCCATAAAATGCAATCAGATTATCGCCAGATTTCCAGACAAAATGCAATGCAATCAGATTGTCACCAAATTTCCCCCAAAAAATGCAATCAGATTGTCGCCAGATTTCCCCACAAAATGCAGTATATGTAGCCAGGTCTATAGTGGGCTAACATTTAGGCAGCTGGGTGGGTGGGCGGATAGTTAAGTACCAGGGTGGCTGGGTGGGCAGGCGGGCAGTTAGGCAGCCGGGTGGGTGGGCGGCCGGGCAGTTAGGCAGCTGGGTGGGCGGGCGGGCAGTTAGGCAGCCGGGTTCAGTTAGGCAGCCGGGTGGGTGGATGGGCGGGCAGTTAGGCAGCCGGGTGGGTGGGTGGTCAGTTAGGCAGCCTGGTGGGTGGGCAGTTAGGCGGGTGGGTGGATGGGTGGGTGGATGGATGGGTGGGCGGGCAGTAAAGTAGCCGGATGGGTGGGCGGGCGGCCGGGCAGTTAGGCAGCTTGGTGGGTGGGCGGACAGTTAGGCAGCCGGGTTCAGTTAGGCAGCCGGGTGGGTGGATGGGCAGGTGGGCAGTTAGGCAGCCGGGTGGGTGGGCAGGTGGATGGGCGGGCAGTTAGACAGCCGGGCGGGTGGGCGGGTGGGCAGTTAGGCAGCCTGGTGGGTGGGTGGGTGGGCAGTTAGGCGGGTGGGTGGATGGGTGGATGGATGGATGGATGGATGGGTGGGCGGGCAGTAAAGTAGCCGGATGGGTGGGCGGGCAGTTAGGTAGCCGGGTAGTTTAGTGGGGTAGGGGCCCGAACTCCTATCCCCCCCTGCCTCACCTGGGGTCCGGGGTCCCCCCTCCTTTTACGAGTGGCGGGAGGTGCGGCATATTCAGCAGGCTCCGGCGGGGTAATCAGAAGCTAGAGGTTCAGCTGCCTCCCCAGCTACGGTGTGTCCTCTGTATGCCGCGCGCAATAAACCAGGAAGCAGTGCGCGCGCTGCGATGAAAACGGCGCACCTGATGCATCTATAAGGTCTGCAGCGGGGCGCCGTGATGAAAACAGCGCACCCGATGCGCTTATAAGGTCGCATGGGGTGCAACCTTAACGTCGCTGTATTGTCGCTGTACTGTTATCTCCACTTCGGATCACATCCTAAGCTGAAGGTCCTTTCCACGGCAGGACAAAGTGCTGTGTTTGAATGCTGTTCTGCTACATTTTTTTTTGTGATAGTAGCATTAAAGCTGTAAGGAATCTTTTGGAGCAAAGAAGAAATGCTGAGTTTCACATCACTTTAAATTACACTTAGACTATGTTTACAGTGCTGCGTGGCAAGGAAACGGTTGCATCTGAACATTGCACTGCAATGCAACACCTATGCAATGTTCACTGTACAGCTGGTGCAGTGTGACGTGTAGCATCCCAATGCACTACATGCAGTGTGTTACCACAAAATGGTGCAGTGCAACTTTCTCATTCCGTTCTGTTCCTGCTATTACAGAGAACGCAATGCAACGCCCTCTGTAAACATAGCCTAAGTGCTTTTTCACACTAAAAATTGCAGAACACAGTTGCAACACAATCACAAACACAATTGCAATTTGAGCAATTGTACAAATTTAGCAATGAAGGAACAAAGCTGCACAAGTATTTATAACTATTCTGAAATGCACACACGTCGCAGCTCTCTTGCGCACTGTGTGCAGTATCGGGAACCATAAGCGAGGAGTGTAAGGGAGCGATCCTAGTCACAGACGCAGAGGAGGAGATTTGCCACTTCCTGCCTGCCCATAATCAACGTCATACTCACTCGAGTATTATGGCTGAGCAGTGTGGGGGCCACAGTGGTCGCTGGAGGGGGACAATGGTATCAAAGATAAAACATTATTAAAAATCAGAAAAAATAAACTTGGTTCAGGAGTACTTTAAATTTCCTTATAGACGTATCAGCCAGCTTTAAGGATTTCCTTTACAAAACCTAAATAAAATTCAGTTTAATAGTTGTTTCTCAAGCAACAGATATTGCTTCTGAATATACAGTAGAATTTTGACTTCATCTGGGTTAAGAATGCTTAGAGGTTCTAATGCAGTAATGCCACTATTCCCCATTAACCTAATTACATTTCTTGGCAGACGTAGCTCTTCCATCCCTAGGATACAAAATGTTAGCTTATTTGCTTTATTTGGTCCTGAAATTATGTAGGAAGTCAAAAGCTGATTTTTTACAGAAAATAATTTGCAGACCTTAAAGAAAAAAATAAAATATTAATAAATACAAGAAAATTTGAATAAATGTATAAAGTAAATATTTGTCAGCCTTCTATGGTAGAACTGTGTGATGGCTGCCTCCCATCAGCAGGCGTGCAAATGAAACTTTGCCCAGTAGAGTTTTCTTGGCATGGAGGTATCACTTCAGGTCTCAGCGTGACATATTGGGGGGCCCTGAAATTAAACTCTATGGGGCGTGTACTTCTGCTTTTTTAAGTGAGAAGTAACAGTCAGGGGATCTGTTATTCTGTACAACAGAACTGCAGACAGGGCCGCCATCAGAAATTTTGGGGCCCCTCAAACAACATCTGGCCTTGGCCCCCTCCCTGGGCCCACCCACTGGTTTCTGTGCCCGCCCACTAGCCACTCCACCCCCTTGTCCATGCGCGAAGTGCACTGTGGCGAAAAATGTGTGTGGTTCTGACACCAAAGAAAGCGGCATGCACAGCTTGATGCAGCAAAAAGTGTGTGACCATGACATGTTGTGGGTGGAGCCAAATACTAGCAAAATACAGGTAGGTTTTGTCCGCCTCTGTTCCCCCTGTGCCTCTTTTATCCCCCTGTGTTACCTCTTGTCCTCTTCTGTCTCAGCTCGTTCCCCATGCCCTAGCCAGGTATAAGTGCCCCCAGTATAGGTATCCAGGCATAGGTGTCCCCAGTATAGGTAGCCAGGTATTGGTTCCCCCAGTATAAGTAGCAAGCTATAGGTGGTGCCCCAGTATAAGTAGCTTGGTGTAGATGCCCCCAGTATAAGTAGCCTGGTATAGCTGGTGCCCCAGTATAGGCCAGCAAGATACAGGTCCCCCCAGTATAGGTATTCAACTATAGGTGGTGCCCCGGTATAGGTAGCCTGGTATAGTTGCCCCAGTATAGGTAGCCAAGTATAGGTGGTGCCCCAGTATAGGTAGTCAGGTATAGGTGGCGCCCTAGTATAGGTAGCTAGGTATAGGTGGTTCCAGCCCCAGTATAGCCAGGCATAGGTGGTGGCCCAGGATAGGTAGCCTGTAGCCAGATATAGGTGATGCCCCAGTATAGAAAGTTCACTGTAGTGGGCTCATTCATCTGCTCCCCACGGTCAAGCGCTCAGAGCTGGAACGCGTTGTGCTGGTTAGTGAACCACAGGCCTGAAGCCAGTACATGCGGCCCTTCCAGCGCTTTGAGGGGGGCCCAGGGCCCCTCACTGCAGTGTCATTCCCCCCCGCCGACCCCCCGCGATGGCTGCCCTGACTGCAGATCACCAGATTAGGGAATTAGGGTGCTGGTGATCAGGCACTCTAAACCAGTGACCAAATGTGATCACTGTTTTATAAAAGATGGCATTATAAAAGAGGTGATTATATTTTTGGAATTAGAGAACAAAAAAATAAGGGCGATCTGACGGCAGATTACAATGCTTTGTAAATTTGTAGGAAGACATGCTGTTTATACTTGCACAAGTTTAGTTCTTTTTTTGTGTGTGTGGTTTTGTCCTGTGTTCAGCATACATATGAATTGGCTGCTGGGAGACTTGGGTGCAGGATACAGCCGGTATGGCTTATCCTGCTGCTGCACAAGTTCCCGGCGGCGTTAAATACTATTCCCCCTCTAGGTCCACGTGGATGGTGGGGAATAATGTAATTCTGCTTCTAGCTGTTGCTGGAAGGCGAATTACAGTGTTTTAGAAGCAACTTCAGCTCCGTCTTCTGACGGCGCCGAAGTTACTGACTGTGCGTCACTATAGCCGTAATTCCTATTTCGGCCTATGATGGCGCTGGCTGCGCCCAAATCTCCTGCACTGTAATCACAGTGCTCGTGTGTTCAAATATGTTCACAGGTGTCTACTTAAAGGGACACTTAAGTCAAACAAAAAAAATGAGTTTTACTCACCTATTGCTTCCAATAGCCCCCTGCAGCTGTACGGTGCCCTCGCCGTCTCCCTCCGATCCTCCTGGCCCCGCCAGCAGCCACTTCCTGTTTCGGTGACAGGAGCTGACAGGCTGGGGACGCGAGTGATTCTTCGCGTTCCCAGACACATTACCACCCTCTATGCTGCTATATGGTATATGATATATCCTATAGCAGCATAGATGGCACTATTGTGGCCAGGAACGCGAAGAATCACTCGCGTCCCTAGCCTGTCAGCTCCTGTCACCGAAACAGGAAGTGGCTGCCGGCGTGGCCAGGAGGATCGGAGGGAGACGGCGAGGGCACCGGACAGCTGTAGCGGGCTATTGGAAGCCCTAGGTGAGTAAAACTCATTTTTTTTGTTTGACTTAAGTGTCCCTTTAAAACACATAATTCTTTATTTAAATCTCTAAAGCCAAATTCTCCATAACCCCAATCAAAATGGTTATAACTGTGGTGACATCAAATCACAGCCGGCTGTGTCACTCATGCTACGCATTCACTCCGCACACTACCTAGGGTTGCCACCCAGCCGGTATATGGCCGGTATGGCCGCTTTTTCCACTGAAAAGCCGGAAGCCGGTATCTAATTTATACCGGCACGTCATCTGCCGGAAAATCCCTGCTGCGCAATCTAAGTCATGACACACAGAAGTGTCATTAATATAAAAAGGAAAGATCTAGCCAATAGCGGCAGCAGCACCAGCTTTCCACTAGCCAATGCTGGAGCTGCTGCTTGAGTCTATCCAATGAGGAGTGGAGGAGGGAGGGACACAATTTAGAAAGGAAGCCCCGCGCTGCAGAACAGGGAAGATCCTTCCGTGCGCCTGAATGTTGTGCACTGCATGTCTTCCTCAGTGACAGTCAGAGCAGCTGCAGCTGAGAGGGGCAGAGGAGAGCGGAGAAGATCGTTATCAGTAAGGTCAGCTCCCAGCTCACAGGAGACACATGCTGAAGCTGACAGGCAGCAGACCTGTAGTGTGATAATGAAACATCACAGTAAAGAAAGCAGCACTTTGAGTAGCTCTCATCAGTGACTATACTGCTTCCAGATCAGCTCGATTTACGGTACTTCCTTGTGTTTTTTTGCATTGTCACTGCCTTTGAATTGCAGACAAAGAACACTGTGAAGAAAAGGTTGTTTAATGTACATTAATTTACAGTAAATGTGACGTGAGGTAAAATCTAAAAGACAGATAGCTATGGACAGGGAAGGCTCTCTGGATCCTATAGAGTTTTCCCTGACTTCTTGTTCGCCTCTTTTCAACGCTATCACCCCCATTTACATTTGCCACATAGGGAGGCTTTGGGAAGCACTTGCGTCCCCTCCCCGAGTTCTTATGAAGTCGTGCGGCTCTGTACTGTGCGAGAACGCATGTGCAGTATACTCATGCACGAATACGGGTCCGCCAGTTTTTGGAAGCACTTGAGCCTCCCAGTCGTGTATTCGACCAGTTAGTCGAGTACGCACAACAGGGGTGACAGCACTGGAACGAGGGGTGTAAGAGAAGACAGGGAAGGGTCTATAGTATCCAGAACCTTCCCTGTCCATACGTATCTGACTTTTTTTTTTTACCAACTCACTTCACATTTACTTTAAATAGAGCTGAGTATCTGGGCTGTGGTTGACTAAGCAGAACGATGGCCCTACAACTGTTTCATACGCCTGCGCTTCTTATGGGGCTCTTTGTCAGCTCTATTTACTGCTGTTTTTCTACACTTTTCTACACTGCACAGCGTTAAAGTACACCTGACCCATGAAAAACATAATGGAAACATGGTGGGCTAGATTACCTTTTTCTACATGTCCAGATGCAAGTTGTTGTCCTCCTCAGGGTCCCTCCCCCCGGTCCACTTACCTCCTTAGCCTTTCCAGAAATCCCTCTGAGCGATTCTAAACTGCACAAGAGCTAGTTTAAAGGGACCCTGAGCTGTACTTAAAAACTGAATTTGAACTTACCTGGGGCTTCCTCTAGCTCCCGTAGCCCGTGAGGTCCTCCGGCATCCTCTTCTTTCTTCTTCTGCTCTGGCTGGTGGTTCCATTAATCAGCGACTTTACTGCAACCTTTGCATCATTACGCCAGTTGCCGTATGCCTCCTGCGCATGAGAGGTTCACTCTTTAGAGAGCCGCACGTGCGCAGGAGGCTTATGGCGACAGGCGTGTTGTGGGGGCGCGCAGATGCGACTTCACCTGAAGTTGCCGATTACCGAGCCGCTAGTGGGACCAGGGGAAGGAAGAAGAGGATCCCAGAGGACCTCACTGGATACAGGGGGCTGGAGGAAGCCCCTGGTAAGTCCAGATTCCTTTTTTTTTTAAATTACAGCTCAGGATCCCTTTACAATTGCACATAATTACTGTGATGGTTTAAAGTCTCTTTCGCTCCCGTCGCTTGTTGACGCTGTACATGATTGCGAACATGGCTCAGGAACCGCTTGCACGTCCCATATCCCCTGATCCATCTTAGAGTGAGTATGTAGCTTAGGGTACACTGCTCATGTTGCCAGTCGCTTAGTGAGTAATGAAGGTGAATGCCTGCTCCATTCGCCCCTCTGCATCTAGATATACAATATAGACTATACATTAAAGAAGACCTGAGCTGAAGCACAGGTTCAAGAACAAATACTTACCTAATGCTGGGTACACACAACGCGTTTCCGCGTTCAATGCGCCGCTCGATTTCCGTCGATTCGTTTATTTCTGACATGTCCGACTCGCATTTCGATGGATTGTTAGATCGATTTGCCATACTTTACATGGCATTCGACCTAAAAATCATCGAAATGTGATCGGAAATAATTGAATCGAGCGGCACATTCAACGTGGAAACGCATCGTGTGTACCCAAGCATTAGGAGTAGGAAGCCTCTGGATCCAAATGAGGCTTCCTTTGCTGTATTTTGTACTGGAGCTTTGGCTATTACAGTCATAAAGAGGGGCTAAGGAGCAGACCAGCAGCAGACGAAATATAAGGGGTAGGAAAGGGAGGCTATGCCGTTGTCTATATGACCACCTAATTGGGCTTTTAAGAGGACACTGAGCATTTTTTTCTCAAAAGGGCTTTTTTTCTGCAGATTCTAGTGCTATTTTGGAAAAAAAAGGTCGTAACAAACACCTCCCACTTTTAGGCCACACCCCCAAGCCAGTATTTTTCTGCCCAAAAGGTGGCAACCGTGACACTACCTAAATGTCCACATACTCCCGGGAGTCAATACACTGCAATACAATGCATCAATTGACAACTTTCTAGGCCATTGTGATCCACCTACTAGGTGTATGCAGTCTCTTTTGGATGTTGGGGATGTTAGCTAACTGGACATACATTTTCACATGAGCAATAAACTCTTTCATTGCTCAGTTCAGTTCAGTTTATTGCTCATGTGGAAACGTATGTCCAGTTAGCTAACATCCCCAACATCCGGACTGATGTTATGTTATGTTTAGTGTTGTGTTATGTGACCCACTTCTCCCTAAAAGTGAAGGGGCAGGGAGAAGCCCCGGTGGTGGAGAGAAGACACAGGAGAAAACGCCAGTGAACATGTGAGTGGAGCTCTGCTGCTGTTTTTAAAAGCCCGAAATAAAATGCTGCTAGCAACGTGCTCCCAACCTGCGTCTGATCGAGTGAAATCTTCCACCTGGCACATCATTCGGCCATCATTTGCGGCATTGCTGTCTAGCAGGTTCGATCAAATAATCGAATCGGCTGGATATTGATTAAAAAATATCAACCAGTGTATGGCCACCATTATAAGGCTCCTGCTTACCCTGTATTTTATTTCACCTCTCTCTGAGGTTTCTCAAGTGCTTACACTCTTGGGACACTCAGCTGATCTGATAAACTCTGCCACATTTATCAGTCAGCATGAGACCAAGTGATGTCAGAAGAAAGAAAGTAATGTTCTCTCTCAGGTGTAGCTTTGTCATTCTAGGGTACGGTACCAAGTTAGAGTGGATGTCTGAAGTTTTAGGCCTCACCTGTTCCAATGAGTTTAGAAATACAAAATACAAAATAGAATGCAAATCAAATTTCCCCACTTTTTCCACAAAAGATGATCTAATTACCATTGTGCTTCCACTGCATATTCTACTGTCCAACCTCTATCATACATAAAATACTGATGCACTTAAAACTATTTAACATATAATAAATATCATCTTTTTCACTAAACCCACATTAACCTTATAATTTGACACAATCACTTCCCAGCATTGGAACAAGCAGTATAAACCATTTTGATCTTTAATTGACTCTTTTGAAAGCTAAACATCACTATCAGGCTGTGGGGTTGGAAATGTAATGTGGAATAATTGCTGTTCCAACTTCCCATCAAATTAATTCATTTATCTGTTCATGAATAAGGAAATGATTGAATTCTGCTCTTTCATGTGGACTCAGACATAGTGAGGATGGTTATAATAGGATGACAATAGAATTGGAGTGATCTCTTTCCTTCTTTAGATCAAGTTCAATCAAATTCTTTATCGGCGTCTCTTGAAATTAATATGTGCCAATCTGAAAAAAATTGAACATGGCTTCAGTTAGCAGGAACAGTGATGTTAATTAATGAGTATACAGATCTTCTTCTCATAGAAAAATGAATAATTTGTAAATGCAAAACATTAAATATATCACAAACCATAATGTTTTAAATTTAAAAAACAATAACAAATTTCAAATCTAGCAGTGACAGCAGTTAAAACAAATTTCCAACACACTTCTGCAGTAATCTGATCAAAATGAGTGATGAGTGATAGTAAAATGATTTTTACTCTCTGATCGGTTTGCAATGAAAGATGTAGTGCGAATTTGCATTGCGAAAATTCTAATTATTACTGACAACAATGCACTTTAAATGGAGTAGTTTCCATTAGATGCAATTTTTGTAATCCATTCTGAGGCAAAAAACAAAAACGGACTATTTCCTGCAGATTTTTGCAGCACTCTTTGTTCCACATACGAATTGTATGTACTGAAAGTCAATAATCCCGCATGTGAATGCAATATTTTTTTAAATCTATACAAAAATTGAAAAAACTATAATGTAATTTTCAAAACTATAATTATTGTGCGCAGAAATTTCTGCTTTGGGCGCCTAATAGCCAATATTTGCATGAGCGCCTATGGGGTGCCCAAATCGTCCATTAGCCGCTGGGTGCTTAAATTTCCTGCATGTCAACTCACTGCCAATACAATTCTATGGGGCTGTTCACAGTACTGCATTGTAACTGATCGTGTAATTCTAACTCACACCATGCAGGCTTTGCATTAACCTCCCTGGCGGTAAGCCTGACCTGTGTTCGGGCTCCGCTTTGTGTGCTGAAAGCGGTGAGCCCGAACACAGGTCGGGCTGGCTGAAAACACGCTGCGCACTGTCTCTCTGGGTCCCGCGCGCTGATTGCGCTGCACAGCGGGACCCAGGCTTCTCCCTCCCGGCCGCCGGAGTCCCCATTACCTGGCTGATCTTCTGGGGACCCGGCGGCCAATCGGTGGCATGGAGCGGCGGTGCGGCGTGACGTCGGGCGGCGGCATGGGGTCATGGGGGAAGGAGGGGAAAGAGAGTCAGGGAAAAAAAAAACAATAAAGCATTCCGATTGGCCACAGGGGTAGGGAGGGAGAAGAAACTAAGTATTAAATATAATAAACAATCTGATTGGCCACAGGGGGAGGAAGAGGAAAAAAAATAAAAATGACACAAATTATCTGATTGGCCACAGGGGTAGGGAGGCAGATTATGAAAAAAAAAAATGAGAAGTGATCTGATTGGCCACAAGTAGCATTGCATTGAATACAAGTTAGTTTGTATTCAATGGTGCCATTTGCTCTCTGGAGACCGTGGCTGCTGGCTGTTTGATCTGTGAGTTGCTTATTGTTGACCACTGATTATTGGATACCCGTTACTGATTTTTGCCTGGATTTTTGACTATTCTCTTTGCCTTCTCCCTGCACTGATTTTGCCTGGACTTTGATTGATTTAGGCTTCTTGCACACAGGGGCGTTACAGGCTCACGTTAGTGCAGCCCGTAATGCTCCCCCAATGCACAGCAATGTAACACAAGTGGGCTGTTCACACTGCCCACGTTGCGTTACATTGTAACGCAGCAAAGTGCTGCATGCTGTGTGTCTACGCGGCTAAGCCGCGTTAGACTGTTTGCACATGCTCAGTCATGTTGGGGAGGAAGGAGGGTAGAGCGGCCGGGCACATGGCTAATTAATATTCACTGCACTCAGTGCCGTGCAGTGTTCACTTCCTGGAGCGGCCGCTCTGTGCGGCGATTGGCCGGGCGGGACCACGTGATGCCGCATGTGTCCAAGAGTACGCATCACGGACGCCAGAGTGAGCTGCACAACGCGGCTGTACAACGCGGCTCACTCTGACGTCCACACCAGAGAGCACCAGGCGTTGCGTTAGGGGCACGTTATGTGCCCTATAACGTCCCCTAAACGCAACGTCCTGGTGTGTAACTAGCCTTACTGTGTACCGATTTTTTTGCCTGGATTTTTGACTATTCTCTCTGCCTTCTCCCTGCACTGATTTTGTCTGGACTTTGATTGATTTACTGTGTACCGATTTTTGCCTGGATTTTGACAACTCTCTGCCTGCCGTTTTCACCGACCTCTGTCTGCCTGTAGTTTGCTATGGCCTCAGCTTCAAGAAGGCAGCTCGCTGCGGAATCGCTGGTGGAGTTGGAGGACAGCGATTTGCAGTCACTGGCGGACTCAAGCGACAGTGACGCACCTGGGGACCTCTCATCTGACCGAGGTAGCGACAGCGAGAGTAATTCCATCACCACGGATGTTAGCGATGTCCGGGTCTGGTGCCCCATTGATCTTTCTCAGGCACCGCAACCGCCCCCCCCGTTTTTCTTTTACTGGGGAGCCTAGCCTGAAGAAAGTGTGTGAGCACAACCCCCTGGCCTACCTGCAGCTCTTCTTTGATGAGGCCGTTATTGAGAAGATTGTGGAGGAGACTAATCGTTATGCCACCCAACAACTGGCTGCTCCATGACGCCACTTCTCAAGAAGCAGGACCTAGGAGCCGGTCACCAAAGAAGATATTTGGCTATTTTTGGGACTTATCATTCTGCAGGGGGTGGTCGGGAAGCCCCTGCAGAAGTGGTATTGGACCACCAACAAAATGATAGCGACCCCGTTCTTTGGTACGGTGATGAGCGAGTACCGGTTTTCGCTCATCATGAAATTTCTCCATTTCACCAATGACACCTTTGAGGAGTCCACTCACCCTGCTCCCAAACTGAAAAAAAATCTGGGAAGTGTACGAGATGGTGGTGGAGAACTTCAGGACCACGTATGTTCCAGAGCGGGATATATCCGTGGATGAGAGCCTGATGGCTTACAAGGGGAGGCTGAGCTGGCTGCAATTTATAGCTTCTAAGTGGGCCCACTTTGGAATAAAATCTTATATGTTGTGTGAGTCTTCAACCGGGTACATCTGGAATACAGTTTTGTACACCGGAAAGGGAACAAAGTTCAATCCCCGGTTCAGCGACTATGAAGTGGCGACAAGTTCAGTTTTATCACTTGTTGAGCTGTTACTGGACAAGGGATATTGTGTCACCACGGACAATTTTTATTCCTCCCCGGAACTCTTTGAGATCCTCATAAAGCATCGCACTGATGCCTATGGCACAGTTAGGCCGAACAGGCGAGAGATGCCTACATCTTTTGGGAAGCAGAAATTGAAACCCGGGGACATAGCTGCTTGGCAGAAAGGAAAGGTGCTGGCTCTCCGCTGGCGGGATAAAAAAGACGTTTGTCTCCTTTCCACGGTCCACAACATCTCCACTGTTCCCAACAGAACAAGTGGAGGAAAGGAAATACAGAAGCCGCAGGTTGTGGTGGACTACAACCAAACAATGGGTGGAGTGGACAGAGCAGACCAAGCAGTGACATTTTATCCCGCAGTCCGCAAGCAGCAGAAGTACTTCAAAAAGATATTACGACATCTTCTGGAGCAGTCTCTGTGGAATTCTTATGTACTTTACAAGCAGCGCAGTGAAAGGCCAATTACTCACGCGGACTACATATGGAGGATGTGCGAGTGTATCTGTTTGAGGTACCAGACTGCCGCAGATGCCAGGACCGGGCGATGTGCCTCCTATGTCGTTAACCCGGAGCGACTCACTGGCCGGCACTTCCCGGAGCACATACCTCCCGCTGCCAAAAAAACCACACCAACCAGGACATGTGTGGTGTGCTGCTCCAAGACCGATGAGAGGGGCAAAAAAGTCAGGAAGGAGTCGCGCATCTACTGCCCTGACTGCAATGTTGGACTCTGTGCTGCTCCCTGCTTTAAAACTATCATACACGGGAGGTGTACTAAGTATACGTGTACATAATGCATACAATTATCTTCTTGCTGCCTTATTTGTACAGTTTTCCTATTTTTTAAGTTTATTGATAAATGTAATTATTTCAGCAAATTTCTGTTCCAGTCTTTTATTTATATGCAGAATGTCTACCAGGCCTTTATTCTGATATATTTTGGTGAGTTTAGACTTAAGAATTGGAGGTCTAAAATTCTTGAAAAAAAAATGTACCGCTTTTGACTCCTAATTCCAGACAGAAATGCACCGCCAGGGAGGTTAAAGAGGAGCTCCAGTGAAAATAACATAATGAACAGAAGTGCTTAATTTTTACAATAATTATGTATAAATAATTTAGTCAGTGATTGCCCGTTGTATAATCTATGATGTCAGTGGAAGTAGCTGCTGCTTGCTTTTTTGGCAGTTGGAAACAGCTGTTATTTCCCACAATACAACAAAACTCCCACAATGTGATGTCAGCACCATGGTCCTGACATCACACTGTGGGAGGGGTTTCAAGACAGACAGACAGCTCCATACAGAGCCCCCTGATGATTCGTTTGAGAAAAGGAAAAGATTTCACATGGGAAAGGGGGTTTTAGCCACTGATTGGGATGAACTTCAATCCTTGGTCATGGTTTCTCTTTAAAGCCTATGTCCAGTCTCCATTGCAGTTCATGGTCATTATAGCGCGTGAGTTACGCAACTGACTTCTGTTAATTTAGCCTCTATGTATTGTTTTTGTATATTGTGCCTAGAGCATTAAATGAAAATTTGAATATATGGAATAATTGAGCTACTGGATTTTTTTTTTTACTTTTTAGGGATATAATAATTGCCTGCCAAATAGAATAAACATCTAACAGCTATGGCTATTAGATACTATCAGAAAGTGGCCAATAACTCCAGAATAATACACTGACTGTAAAAGAGGAACGCATTCACACAAAGCTAAAATCTTTTGTATAGCAAAATAGACTCTAGCTAACAAGGGTGAAAAGTATCCTTTTAATATGAACATATCTGATAACCTCTGGTTGATGAGCCTCTTTCTAATTCCACATCAGTTAATTAAATCCAAAGAAAATCTTTGTCAACATAAAAAGTCAGCTATAAATTTGATTATGCTCCCCGCTTTTCCCCCAGACTTCAGTTATTGCATATCAATCCGTTATCTATAATTTCCATCATATTATGTTTATGGAAATGAACTCCGGTACTTCTCAGCTCCAGTCCACAATCATCCTGATTAAATCATAATTTCAGCATGACCTTCATTTTATTCTGTTGATTATTACATCTTAGTTCTTTCCCCTTAAAGTGACAATGAATAAAGAACAAATAATCAGTAGGTTAATTACTCTAGTCTTATTAATGAAGTGTATGTCTTGTTTGGCAGTGTTGTCATGTGTTGGATAGCTAGTTAGGTCTTACAGTTTACATACAAACTTTCTGTCTGCTGGCTTCATGGAATGATTTGTCTCAAATTATATCACAGTGATTATAAACAGACAAAGAGGCAGAAAAGATTATTACTTGCAGCACAACCGTGTCTGTAACGGTTTCCTATGGGCACTCAGGTTTACTCCCACATTCCAAAAACATACAGATTTGGGTTCCCCCTTAAATTGGCTCTAGACTATGATGGACTGATTATGGTAGGAATTAAATTGTGAGCCCCTCTCAGGAACAGTTAAGTGACAAGACAAAGTACTGTATATAGGCAAACTACCTTATATACTCGCATATAAGCCTAATTTTTCAGCACAAAAAGTTATCCCCTCAGCATATATGCGAGTCAATGGAGCAGAACGGCTGGTTGAGCAGGTTTTGTTACTGGCAGAGGACTGTAATGATCATGCACTAGTGATCCTGCTCTTGCCATCTGGCGCCCTGCTGTGTCCGTGCCCTCCATCCCCTGTAACATGGTGTGCAGAGTGCGCTGCTCAAGAGTCAAGACTACCAGTGACCCCTGGTTTGTGGAGCGGAGCGTGCAGGCAACGTGTCAGCGATGCAATGATCATGGATTCTTCCTGTGTGCCAATCGCTGTGTCTCATATCTATGACACCATCTAGTAGTGTCTTGAGACACAGCTGTATCACCCTTGGGGCACATTTGGCTATGGGGAGGGGGCTGACTAGTAGTACTGGGGGCACATCTAGCTACTGTGGAGGGGGCTATTTTGGGGGGGGGGCTTATACACAAGTGAATCATTTTTTCTGGTTTCTAATGGAAAAAGTGGGTACCTCAGCTTATACACGGGTCAGCTTACATTGCGGTATATGTTTAGGTCAGCACCACCAACAAGGTATATATGGAAAACACTAGATAGGCAATATGCAATGTTCTGTGCAACAGACCAATGCAAGACAAGACACTAAGTAACAAAAGTAAAAAGAAAGACCAAAGGTCAAATTAGGGTATAATAAATTGTAGTTTTTTGTTAGTTAAATTGGGGACACATAAAACAAATTCAAATCAAGGGAGGAGGGACAGGGTAACAGCAATCTGCATGATATTCATACCATGGGCCATGGCCACCAATATACAATAACAAGATTACCACCACTGGTATTGGAATAAAATGGTCATACCTCATGCAAATTACATGACACTGTAAACAAAAACATTTGTGTTTTATATATATATATATATATATATATATATATATATATATGTCAGGGGATGAGCAGCTCGTACCAAATTTTATGCAATACTATGCAAAGCATGCTTTGCATAGTATTGCATAAAATTTGGTTTGTGCTGCTCATCCCCTGACATATATTATTTTCCCCTATGAGCGTGCATAACCACACCCACCTCTAGCACAGTTAAGCATATAAATGAGCGGAGCTCATAGTTCAGTTAGTATCTAGTAGAAGGTGAGGTGTTTTTAATTTCATTTCTCCCATTTAGTTGACCCTTGGGCTTTTGGTAGGGTTCCCACTAGAACGCTGATTAAAACTAGCATTTTTGCCTGGTTAGAGTAGGACTCACCAGAATGGGGACACTTTGGCGCAGTTGGTGAGCTTAAACGCGTTAAAGCGTAACCAAGAGCCCCTGTCACTGTTTTTATGTTGTGTGCTGCAGCCCCTCTGTATATATATATATATATATATATATATATATATATACTGTATATATATATATATATATATATATATATATATATATATATATATATATAGTGTATACCTAAACAGCCAATACTGTATAAATCTTTAATAAAAACAACAATAAAGACAACAATAAAATCATCAATCTAACATCAATGACATAATCCCAATAACCACTACCAGACAGAATGTCACCTCAATGTTAAAAATCAAAACAACAGTACCACTGCTAATCTCTGTAGCCACACGCAGGAGATTTCACAATCTGACATGCTTCATCTGCCTATAGTGCACTGCCAGGCAATAGAACTCCATCCTCATAATCTTTAATTGGGACCTCACTTGTCAGTGTGTAGATTTTCTTCGTTGTCTGAAGTTTATAATCACAATTGCAGTGATAAAGATATCATAGTCTTTCCTCTAGGCATAACTTGTATTAAAACAGCAGTGATCTTATTTGCCACATATGCACCGTTCGCCAATATATATATATATCAACCACGGCAGCACAGATTTTATTAGCACAACTCACTACTCCGCGGCATGCAGGAGAGGGGAGAAGATGTCAGAGTTCTGTGTAATCCACAGCGATATGAGTCCCGGCCACAGACTTTCCCGGATGTTGGGTGGTTAACGCTGTTCTCCACAGACTTGACCCCGTAGGCAGGCAAACTCCAGTGTACTCTACCGGAAGTTCAGGTGACGTCACCACTTCCAGGAGCGTCTTGCATATGTTCTCCCCCAAATGGTGTCCTCCTGTGTCTTCCATGTGTCCTCATGTGTGCCTCATGTCTCCCCCATGTGTCCTATGTGCCCATGTCTCCCCATGTTTCATGATCATCCTGTGTGGCCCATATTTCCCGTTTGTGTCCCCCTGTCAGGAGACACAAGGGGAGGAAGCGGAGGCATGCAGGAGGAGTGGACACACAAGCAAAGAATGCCTGATGTGACAGCGGTTCGACGGGTTCGTATTCGCGGGCATTGGCGAGTCGGGAATTCCCCGCCTTTGCCGTATAAGATGCAAAGACTTTTTCTCCTCATTTTTGGGGGAGAAAAAGTGCATGACCGTTTCTAGGGCCGTGCGGGGCGTGCTGCCGCCCTGAGCGCTGTTGGGAGGGGGGCGCTGTAATGAAAGGGGGAGCCGCAGCCACGGGGAGGGCAGCCCGACCTCTCCCTCCCTTCCTCTCCTCTCCCGGGCCATCCTCCGTGCTCCCCCGTCAGATGCACAGTGAGCAGGAAGCGCTGTATACAACTCACCTCCCTGCGTTCCAATCGTCGCCAGTCTCCTCACTGCATAGACGCTGATACACACGCTGCTTCCTGTTTAGCCGGAAGCAGCGTGTGTATCAGCGTGTATGCAGATAGGAGAAGACCAGCGGCGAGTTGTATACAGCGCTTCCTGCTCACTAGATTAGGTAGCTGCCCCCCAGTATAGGTTAGATAGGTAGCTGCCCCCTGTGAGCTTCCTGATCACTGTGCATCTGAGGGGGGAGCACGGAGGGCGGCCCGGGGGAGGAGAGGAAGGGAGGGAGAGGTCGACTGGCGGCTGCCCTCCCCGTGGCTGCGGCTCCCCCCTCCATTATGGGGGGCAGCTACCTATCTAACCTATACTGGGGGCACCTACCTAATCTAACCTATACTGGGGGGCAGCTACCTATACTGGAGGGCAGCTACCTATCTAACCTATACTGGGGGGCAGCTACCTATCTAACCTATACTGGGGGGCACCTACCTAATTAACCTATACTGGGGGGCAGCTACCTATCTAACCTATACTGGGGGGGCAGCTACCTAACTAACCTATACTGGGGGGCAGCTACCTATCTAACCTATACTGGGGGACAGCTACCTAATCTAACCTATACTGGGGGCAGCTACCTATCTAACCTATACTGGGGGGGGGGGCACCTACCTAATTAACCTATACTGGGGGGCAGCTACCTATCTAACCTATACTGGGGGGCAGCTACCTAATCTAACCTATACTGGGGGCAGCTACCTATCTAACCTATACTGGGGGGCAGCTACCTAATCTAACCTATAGTGGGGGGCAGCTACCTTATCTAACCTATACTGGGGGGCAGCTACCTAATCTAACCTATACTGGGGGGCAGCTACCTAATCTAACCTTTACTGGGGGGCACCTACATAATCTAACCTATACTGGGGGGCAGCTACCTAATCTAACCTATACTGGGGGGCACCTACCTAATCTAACCTATACTGGGGGGCAGCTACCTATCTAACCTATACTGGGGGGGCACCTTTCTAATCTAGCCTATACTGGGGGGCACCTGTCTAATATAGCCTTTCCTGGGGGGCAGCTACCTAATCTAACCTATGCTTACCTGAGGAAAATGTATGCGTGCTCTAACACCAAGTTTTAACCCTAGCAAGTTTGGCTCTGCAAATCTGGCTCAATTGGCTATTCATGAGGCAATGCTCATGCAAATATGCATTTGCTTTCGCACGCCAAACTCTGCAGGGTCAAAAAACGAATACCGCAAAGCGGTCGCCCTGCAGGAATTAGTTCATGCCACATTAGCACCATCCAGGAGTGCCACGAGGAGGCTTCCCAATGCCCCCATACAACCGGGGGACGCAGGGTCCCAGGCACTCTCCCTGCCTGGGAACCACAGCAGCACCCCGGAGGGGGAGGCTGGGTGGCGCAGGCGACCCCCCCTCCCCCCCAAGCGTGGCCAGCGCCGGGGGGAGCCGTCCTCTCCAACCTCCCAATATTAAAAACAGGCACTTACCTTAACGTCCATTGCATTCTGCTACATGCGCATTAACTTGGGGGCACCACATGAGAAAGGAGTGAAGCATGGGTCACCCCAAGCTTTACAGCTCAGGGCTGGCTCACACACAACACTCCAGAGGGGGGGGGGGGGGAGGACAGGTGCAAACAACTCATTCCAGGGCTCACACCACCAGAGCAAGCCATCTTACACCTGCCTCCAAAGGATACAACTGCATAAAAATGCTTACCTGAGGAAAATGTATGCGTGCTCTAACACCAAGTTTTAACCCTAGCAAGTCTGGCTCTGCAAATCTGGCACAATTCACTATTCATGAGGCAATGCTCATGCAAATATGCATTTGCTTTCGCACGCCAAAAAGAAACTGCACTGAAAAAGTGTGTCTTACACAGTGGAAGATACAGCAAATTGCCTCTATTCTTTAAAGAGATTCTGAAGCCTTAATAAAAATGGCTTTTTTCCTTATATATAGCAGGGGCATGTTTGCCCCTGCTAAAATGCCGCTATCCCGCGGCTGAACGAGGGTCCTTTCCCCTCCAAATCCCCCCTGCAAAATCCACGACCAACTTGGTCGTAGATTTTGCTACCCCTGTGCGCTTCCGTGTGAGGCAGGGCTATGAGCTGCAGCCCTGCCTCACACGCGTCTATCAGCGGCTGATCTCCGCCTCTCCCCAGCCCCTCTCAGCGAAGGCAGACTGAGAGGGGTGAGGGAGAGGCGGAGATCCGCTGCTGATAGACGCGTGTGAGGCAGGGCTGCAGCTCATAGCCCTGCCTCATACGGAAGCGCTCCCCGGGCAGCACCGGGGGGATTTGGAGGGGAAAGGACCCTCGTTCAGCCGCGGGATGGCGGCGTTTTAGCAGGGGCACACATGCCCCTGCTATATATAAGGAAAAAAGCCATTTTAATTATGGCTTCAGACTCTCTTTAAAAGCCCACCTCCTTGTATATAGCCACCCTCATCTAACTAATACATTCTAGCCTTGGCATTCTTGTAGATTTACACCTTTGTCCTGAGTGTAATATCGAGAGCAAGACATCATTCACTTTTAAGTTCTGAGAAAGCTGATGGTGAATTATAGATGTTACAATTCTGAGGAAATGGCAAACAATTTAGAAACCTTTCAAATGGATGAGTCAACTGTACTAAATCTATAAAACCTGATTATAATGCATGTTTTAAAGTAGATTTCTCCCTTACACTGTGAGTTTTAATTAACTGACTGTGTATTGCATTAACAACATAAATCCTCAAACAAAATCAATTTTGGCATGCCCTTTATTAACAATATTTGTCCTCCTGGAAACGTGTGGAGAAAATGCAAAGGACCAGCATTATTATTCATGAGTTGTATTAAGAAACTATATTTTATTCATTAGAATATTATTCTACTTTGGTAATTGATGTGGGCTAGAGACAAGTGGACCTGTTCTGCTTAAATTGGATTCATGCACCTGTGACTAGAGGAAGAAGTTTGTAAACTTTGGTTGAATGAACCCATGCAGAATTTTTATCTTTGGTGGTCTGTCCTACTTACCCTTATATGTATAGCAAGCATGCGTATGCTTTGATACCCTCTTCAGTAGCTATAGTAACAAAGATTTAGGCAAACAGATCCAGCCTCCATTACATTTAGAGATGGGGCTCTAGTCTGACAGACCCAACCCACTGGCACATTATCATTATTGACCTGAGGAAGCGGGATAAACCCGCAAAACGTGTTGTCTATTTTTTTTTTTTTTGCAAGAAAACTGAATAATTTCCACCATATACATCTGGTGTCTATCTTCAAGAGAGGTAAGCCAATAATTTGAGAATAGAGAAACACAGGCTCCGGCACTCTCCAAGCACATCTTCATTTTTTAAAGCTACAAAACACCGGTACAAAAAAAAAAGCTCCTACTGTCTACAGCTTTTCACATGTGTCATGCCTCTTCAGGACACGTGGAGCCTGCCACTCTTATCCCCTACCCCACCTATAAACAGGTAGCCCTTCCCATCACATCTCCTCACTCCCAAGGGGAGGGGGGGGGCACAGAGCAAGGAGTGAATGTAACAGTGTAGTAAAAGCACAATTCCTACCTAGACTCTTATTTAAAAAAAAACATTAGGTTCATCTCTTTTATTAAAACCCAGACTCCCCAGGGCATCAGTACAAGATATCATCCAGGCCTCTCTTCAGTCCAGCAAAGGAGAGGCATCCAGCATTGCCCAAATGGGCCTCATTAATATGCTTGTACGGCAATTGATAAATTGTCTGATTTGCCAAATAACTTGAGCTATTTTGGCAATTTTCCCCCTTCTGATTGAACAACATGCATAACAATGTCCGCAACAAAAATTCCCTTCCCATTTTTTCTTTGTCAACCAATTACCAGGCTCATCCTCATTTTTTCTAATGTCACTATGTACCAATACCTTTCTAACTGTTTTTCCCCTTCTAAAGCTCACTCTGGGGGTAAGGTGGTCATATCCTTTAAATTTACATCCATCTGAGGTACTTGCCATTGGTTGCGAATGGCCTATTGGATCCTCTCAGAAAGGGGTGAATGGTCAAAAACAAAATTACATCTACAGTCTTTCAGACATGAACAATTTTTCCTAATTAGCAATTGTTCCCTTGGAACCTCCCGGGCTCTGTCCAGTGCTCTAAGGACCGCTTCTGACTCATAACCTTTATTGCTCAGTTGTTCACATAGCTCTCTAGCCTGAATCTCAAAATAAGAACTATTCTTATTATTCCTTTTGAGGCGCAGGAATTGGCTGTACAGGATGGCATCCTTGAAATGTCTGGAATTTTAGCTGGCCGAATGGAGCAAACTATTGGTTGCAGTATCCTTCCTGAAACCTTTAGAAATTATTGCATGGTTCTCAATCATCGCCTTAAGGTCCAGGTATTCAACTTCCCTGTCCCCAAAGTGAGATGTGAACTTTATATTAATTTGGTTGGAATTAATCCACTCCATGAATTGAGTAAACTCCTTGCTGTCACCATCCCAGACGACAAGGACGTCATCCACGTAATGACGCCACATTTTCAGCTTGTCTCAAAATGGGTTAAGGGGGGACCAGATGGTCTCGTCCTCCCCAACTGACGGGGGCCACTGGGGTCTCCATGGCCATCCCTGAAACTTGTCTGTACCACTGGTTGTTAAACATAAAAGCATTCTTTTCCAAATTTAATTGCATACACTCGCACAGAAAATCTGAGAATTTATCAGTTTTGCCGTACTTCTCCAAAACCCAGCACAATGCCCGTAAGCCGGCTGCATGTGGGATTCTACTATACAAACTGACCACATTGATTGTGGCGAGATGATAGTTCTCCCTCCATTCAAAATTATCCAGGATATTCAAAATATCCACTGTATCTTGCACCAAAGATTTTACCATTCTAAAGCCCAATCTACACGATACGATTCTTTGTACGATTTGATTAAATCCGACATGTCCGATCCTGATTCAAATCTATTCAATTCGATTTGCTATTGCAAAACAATGACAAATCGAATTGAATCTAATCAAATCCCGATCGGACATGTCGGATTTAATCGGATTGTAAATAGAATCGTAATCGAATTGTACAAAGAATCGTATCGTGTAGATTGGGCTTTAGACCTGGTCTCAAGCTAAAGTCCAGGTATCTTGATAACACCTCCATTAGAGAACCCACCCCAGAGATGATGGGTCTCCTCGGTGGGTTCTCTAAAGTTTTGTGCACTTTTGGCAAATAGTACCACAGAGGGAATCTGGGTTTTTCCACAAATAGTTCTGCACTAAGTTTACGACTTAAATACCCCAACTCCATCCCCTTTCTTAGTAACATCCTCAACTTGCCCTTGTCTTTTTCTATTGGATTAGATTTAAAATCCATGTATGAGGTCGCATCCTGCAATTAGCGATACACCTCTCCAAGATACATATCTTTAGAGAGAATGACAAGGTTCCCACCTTTGTCTGCAGGCTTGCATACAATGTCGGTCCTAGATTTCAGCCCCTCAAGTCCTCTCCTTTTGCCTTCTGTGATATTCATTACATCCTTGGTGTAGATACAGGCCTTTATTTCATTTATGATCCCTTTATGAAAAATGTCCAATGGATTTCCTGGTATCATCCTGATTCAAAACTTCTTGGATTTCCTGGGGTAATGGGTGTGTTGAAATTAGATTTGCGGAAGGATTTCACACTTCCAAGATCTCTCCTCTCTTCCCCCTCCCCATCTTAATTTTGGCCCCCTCCCTCCTCCAGGAGATCCCTCAAGATTACCAGTGTTTCCTCATCTTTGGTGTCAAAAGCAGCACTGGTGCTGAAACCCAGAGGACCTATAGTTTGATTCACCATATTCATTTCATTTTTGCTCTTAAAAAACATGTGAACATTTATTTTTCTAACAGCTTCTATTAAATATGCTTCAAATCGACACATGTCAAAATCACTTGTGATACAATAATTCAACCCTTTATCCAACAATGTAAGGCAGTCCTTTGGCAAAATGACATTCGACAAATTGATGACTCTCAGTTCTTGCTCCCCTTTGCTAGGGGTATTTTTGGGGTGTCTTATGGCCAATATTCCTGACCCTTCCACTGTATCTGCTTCCGTTTTTTGGGCAGACCGCCTACACCTCCCCTGCCCCTTCTTTGCCTACGTCTAAAGAGCATATGCTCTCTTTCTTTTTAGACCCGGCCTTACTTCCACTGGCCTCACTAGTGCTCGGGGTCACCTCTTCCTCCATTCCACTAACCTCAGATCCTTATTCTGTGGTCCAACCACCCCCTCCCTCACTGGGACCCTTCTTGGGTTTCTCATAGGGTTTAATGGGTTTGGTAGGTTTTCCTGGTTTATTGGGTTTGGGCCAACTCTTTTTTGGAACCACCCCTCCCCCAATTAAACACTTTATTGCCCAGATAGGTAAGCCAATTATACCTCTCCTATCAAACTGTGTTTATTATTTTATATATTTTCGGTGCCTCTACCCAGTAGTTTACTGTACATATGTATAAAAATACTAAGGCAGAGTGGCACACAGGGGAGGGGTAGGGATTAGATTGTGCACCCCTCTGGGGAAGTCAGTGACCCGACTATGTACTCTGTAAAGTGCTGCAGAAGATGTCAGTGCTATATAAATACATACTAGTAATATGGTAGGGAATTACACTATGTGTATGGTAGGATTAGACTGTGAGCTCCTCTGAGGACAGTCATGACTATGTACTCTGTATAGTGTTTCAGAAGATGTCAGTGGTATAGAAATACATAATAATAATAATAATAATATGGTATAGTACTAGATGATAACTATGGTAGGATTATACTGTAAGCTCCTCTGAGGACAGTCAGTAAGTCAGTAACATACCTATATACTCTGTAAAGTGCTGCAGAAGATGTCAGTGCTATAAAAATACATAATATTAATATTTCATCAAGCAGACAGACAGACAAATGATAGCGCTCAAGGCTGCACCTGAAATGAAAACCAACAGAGGCAATGCAGAGCCCCACTGGGGCTAAATGCATGCCTTGAACTCAAAACTGATGCAAACCACGTACCAATTCCAATCCAAACATTGTGAATGTAGATTTGAAGCAACGAATGCAGCCAGACACAAGCACACCCACATTCAATTTGTACAGCGGGAGACATGGCAGCGCTTTCAAACAGAAGTTATACCTGAATGATCAATCTGCACGGATGTGCAGAGCTCCAGTAACTGGACAATATTACACACCTAGCACTCAAAACAGGCAAAGGAGGGTGTTAGCTTCAGTAAATAATGTGTGCACAGATTATTACTTAATAGACTTCCCCACGGCGATGACAGACACTCTCGGGGAAGGCCTAACACTAGTCTAGCAATAAAAACATAATATTCCTTGTGCTGCTAATTATAAATGGTATACACATTTCATCAAGCAGACAGACAGACAAATGATAGTGCTCAAGGCTGCACCTGAAATAAAAACCAACAGAGGCAATGCAGAGCCCCTGCATTGCCTCTGTTGGTTTTCATTTCAGGTGCAGCCTTGAGAAGAGATGTCCTAAACCTCTGATTTTAGGTTTGAGAACCGGGTTTGCGAACCTCCACAAACGTGGGTCTTCCTATCGCGTCTCCCAGTGCGACTTCCGCCAGAGGCCACGCCTTACTAGTGACTCATCAGAGGCTCATCGCTGGCCATCTAATAGGGACCAGCATCTCAATCTGGTGAGCGGTTAAGTGATTCCTCTGTTACATTTGGTGGTGGGGCACTCTGCTTGTGGTTGGCACCCAGTACCAGTGTGAGGTGGAGGGATCTACATAGCACGCTATATCATTGAAACCAGATTACGCTATGTTGTACCATCTGTTTGAGTCCTAGATAGTGAGCACGGTAGAAGATTGCTGGAGGATCATGAATTGCTTGCTATGCTGATCTGTCATTCAATCAGCCACCCAATTCGGTGAGGGATATGGTGATATCATTGCATGGAGTTGGATTTATGACATCAAGAGACTGTTTAGTGTGGATTGATTCTGATTGACTTTATTCAGTTGGATTGATTTCAATTTGATTGCATTGTGTATATGTCATATGTTGAGCGCCTGCACACGTTACTTTATTCTACTTGCATCAGGAAGGTGTTCCCCCTTCCAGTGTGTGGCGACCCATAGAGATATAACAATCTAAGGCGATTACACTGTTTTGGTATTGTCACTGGTGTATTTAGCGAGAGGAGCGCTTGTAGTCACCTCGTGTACAAATTATTAGGTTTTGTGAATGGAAGAAGGATTACTGGCAGTGGTACCTTTATTGCATTGTGCTGTGACATCACCCTTAAACGCATTGTAAAGCATAGTTGCCAGCTTGTTCTGCAAGTGCTGCATCCTTTGTGCCTTCAGGTGAGTTGGTAACATGTCCGCCACTTTGTGCCTATACCGAGGGTCTAGTAGCGTGGCCACCCAGTACAGCTCATTCCCCTTGAGTTTTTTTATACAGGGTCCCACAACAGGCTGGACAGCATGAAAGACGCCATCTGCACAAAGTTGGATGCAGACATACTATCCATCTGCTCTTGCTCTTCCTCAGTGATGTCAGCTAAGTTCTCCTCCTCCCCCCAGCCACAAACAATACCACGGGAAAGTTGAGCAGCACGAACCCCCTGCAATGCCTGCTACGGTTGTTCTTCTGCCTCATCCTCCTCCTCCAAAACAACACCTTCCTCATCATCTGACTCCTCTTCCCCACACAACTCTTCCTCCTCCTCCTCCCCCCTCTTTGCTGCCGCAGGTGTTGAGCAATCATCTGCTTCTGCTGAGAATTGATCCCACAACTCTTCCTCCTGTTCCTGTTCCTGGTCACGCTCCTCCGCAACTTGATCCACCACTCTACGCACGGCACGCTCCAGGAAGAAGGCATACGGGATCAAGTCGCTGATGGCACCTTCACTGCTACTCACCAGGTTTGTCACCTCCTCAAATGGCCGCATGAGCCTGCAGGCATTTCGCATCAGTGTCCAGTACTTTGGCCAGAACATCAACATCTCCCCAGACTGTGTCCTTTGACTATAGTTGTATAGATACTGTTTGACGGCTTTCTCCTGTTGTAGTAGGCAGTCCAGCATCAGGAGGGTTGAATTCCAGCAAGTTGAGCTATAACAAATCAGGCGTCTCACCGGCAAGTTGTTTCTCCGCTGTATATTGGCAAAGCGTGCCATGGCCGTGTAAGACCACCTGAAATGCCCACACACCTTCCTGCACTGCTTTAGGATGTCCTGTAAGCCTGGGTACTTAGACACAAATCTCTGAATTATGAGATTCAGCACATGTGCCATGCAGGGTACATGTGTCTACTTTCCCAAATTCAAAGCAGAAATTAGATTGCTGCTATTGTCACACACTACGTTGCTAATCTCCAGTTGGTGCGGGGTCAGCCACTAATCCACCTGTTTGTTCAGAGCAGCCAGGAGAGCTGCTCCAGTGTGACTCTCCGCTTTGAGGCAAGACATGTCTAATATGGCATGACACCATCGTACCTGGCATGCAGCATAGGCCCTGGGGAGCTGGGTCTCTGTAGCTGGAGAGGAGATTGCAGCACCAGTAGAGTTGAATTGCCACTCAGCCAAGGAGGAGGAAGAGGAGGACAGCGAAGAGGATGTAGCAGGAGGAGAGGAGGAGGCAGCAGGCCTGCCTGCAAGCTGTGGGGGTGTCACTAGGTCCACTGCACAGCCACGTACTCCCTGCTTGCCAGCGGTCACCAGGTTGACCCAATTGGCTGTGTAAATAATGTACCTGCCCTGACTGTGCTTGGCAGACCAGGCATCCAGGGTCAGATGGACCCTTGACCCAACGCTGTGTGCCAGAGATGACACCACTTGCCTCTCAACTAGAGTTGGGCCGAACGGTTCGCCTGCGAACGGTTCCATGCGAACTTCCGTGGTTCGCGTTCGCGTCCCGCAGGCGAACGTTTGCGGAAGTTCGGTTCGCCCCATAATGCACCATGGAGGGTCAACTTCTATCTCAACTAGGCTACACTAGCCCCTGGAGCCCCACCCCCCTTATATAAGGCAGGCAGCGGCGGCCATTACGGTCACTCGTGTGCCTGCATTAGTCAGAGTAGGGCGAGCTGCTGCAGACTGTCTCTCATAGGGAAAGATTAGTTAGGCTTGGCTTGTTCCTGGCTGCATACCTGTTCTGTTCAGTGAGCCCACTGCATACCTGTTCAGTGAACCTGTCACTGCATACCTGTTCTGTGAACCCACCACTGCATACCTGTACTGTGAACCCACCACTGCATACCTGTTCAGTGAACCCACCACTGCATACCTGTTCAGTGAACCCACCACTGCATACCTGTTCAGTGAACCTGCCACTGCATACCTGTTCTGTGAACCCACCACTGCATACCTGTTCTGTGAACCCACCACTGCATACCTGTTCAGTGAACCCACCACTGCATACCTGTTGTGTTCAGTGAACCCGCCACTGCATACCTGTTCTGTTCAGTGGACCCGCCACTGTATACCTGTTCAGTGAACCCGCCACTGCATACCTGTTGTGTTCAGTGAACCCGCCACTGCATACCTGTTGTGTTCAGTGAACCCGCCACTGTATACCTGTTCTGTTCAGTGAACCCGCCACTGCATACCTGTTGTGTTCAGTGAACCCGCCACTGTATACCTGTTCTGTTCAGTGAACCCGCCACTGTATACCTGTTCAGTGAACTCGCCACTGCATACCTGTTGTGTTCAGTGAACCCGCCACTGTATACCTGTTGTGTTCAGTGAACCCGCCACTGCATACCTGTTGTGTTCAGTGAACCCGCCACTGTATACCTGTACTGTTCAGTGAACCCGCCACTGCATACCTGTTCTGTTCATTGAACCTGCCACTGTATACCTGTTCTGTTCAGTGAACCTGCCACTGTATACCTGTTCTGTTCAGTGAACCCGCCACTGTATACCTGTTCAGTGAACCCGCCACTGCATACCTGTTGTGTTCAGTGAACCCGCCACTGTATACCTGTTCTGTTCAGTGAACCCGCCACTGCATACCTGTTGTGTTCAGTGAACCCGCCACTGTATACCTGTACTGTTCAGTGAACCCGCCACTGCATACCTGTTCTGTTCAGTGAACCTGCCACTGTATACCTGTTCTGTTCAGTGAACCCGCCACTGCATACCTGTTGTGTTCAGTGAACCCGCCACTGCATACCTGTTCAGTGAACCTGCCACTGCATACCTGTTCTGTGAACCCACCACTGCATACCTGTTCTGTGAACCCACCACTGCATACCTGTTCAGTGAACCCGCCACTGCATACCTGTTGTGTTCAGTGAACCCGCCACTGTATACCTGTTCTGTTCAGTGAACCCGCCACTGTATACCTGTTCAGTGAACCCGCCACTGCATACCTGTTGTGTTCAGTGAACCTGCCACTGTATACCTGTTCTGTTTAGTGAACCCGCCACTGTATACCTGTTCAGTGAACCCGCCACTGCATACCTGTTGTGTTCAGTGAACCCGCCACTGTATACCTGTTCTGTTCAGTGAACCCGCCACTGTATACCTGTTCAGTGAACCCGCCACTGCATACCTGTTGTGTTCAGTGAACCCGCCACTGTATACCTGTACTGTTCAGTGAACCCGCCACTGCATACCTGTTCTGTTCAGTGAACCCACCGCATCAGTGCGCATACCTGTGCAGTTAAGTGAACCCACCTACCTACGTGAGTGCACGCAGTGTGATATACCACTCCGTGCATACCCGATATGGACAAAACAGGTAGAGGAAGAGGTAGTGCCAGAGCCAGAGGAAGGCCACCAGGCAGGTCTGCGCGGGGTCATGTAAATGTAATTTCGTGTGGACCTGGCCCACAGTACAGTGCTCGGAAGAAGGCACGTCCCATCACCTCCCAAGATTGTCAGGACGTGGTTGAGTATTTAGCGACACAGAACACCTCATCTTGCTCAGCCACCAGCGCTACTACTAGCACCACTTCCGCTGCATTTGACACTTCGCAAGAATTATTTAGTGTTGAAATCACTGATGCACAGCCATTGTTGTTACAGCCAGATGAATTTTCACCAGCTCATATGTCTGAGTTACGCGGCAACACTATGGATGTAACGTGTAAGGAGGATGAAGGACCTACTGATGGTACATGTTTGGATTTGTCTGAGGCAAGCGAAGCTGGGCAGGATGATTACGATGATGACGATGATAGGGATCCTCTGTATGTTCCCAATAGAGGAGATGAAGAGGGGGACAGTTCAGAGGGGGAGTCAGAGAGTAGTGGGAGGAGAGAAGTTGCTGAAAGAAGCTGGGGCAGCTCTTCGTCAGAAACAGCTGGTGGCAGTGTCCGGCACCATGTATCGCCACCTATGTACAGCCAGCCAACTTGCCCTTCAGCATCAGCTGCTGAGGTCCCCATAGTGCCCACATCCCAGGGTGGCTCAGCGGTGTGGAAATTTTTTAATGTGTGTGCCTCAGATCGGAGCAAAGCCATCTGTTCGCTCTGCCAACAAAAATTGAGCCGTGGAAAGGCCAACACTCACGTAGGGACAAGTGCCTTACGAAGGCACCTGGAGAAAAGGGACAAACAGCAATGGGATGGCCACCTGAGCAAAAGCAGCAGCAGCACACAAAAGAAAAGTCACCCTCCTTCTCCTCTTCCTCCTTCAGGTGCATCATCTGCTTCTGCCGCTTTCTCCCTTCCACCTTCACAGGCACCCTCCTCCACTCCGCCTCTGCCCTTGAGCGCTTCCTGCTCCTCTGCCCACAGCAGCAGTCAGGTGTCCATGAAGGAAATGTTTGAGCGGAAGAAGCCAATTTCGGCCAGTCACCCCCTTGCCCGGCGTCTGACAGCTGGCGTGGCGGAACTGTTAGCTCGCCAGCTGTTACCATACCGGCTGGTGGACTCTGAGGCCTTCCGTAAATTTGTGGCCATCGGAACACCGCAGTGGAAGATGCCAGGCCGCACTTATTTTTCGAGAAAGGCCATACCCCAACTGCACCGTGAAGTTGAGAGGCAAGTGGTGTCATCTCTTGCGAAGAGCGTTGGGTCAAGGGTCCACCTGACCATGGATGCCTGGTCTGCCAAGCACGGGCAGGGCCGCTACATTACGTACACAGCCCATTGGGTCAACCTGGTAGTGAACGATGGCAAGCAGGGCGCAGCGGACCAAATTGTGACACCTCCACGGCTTGCAGGCAGGCCTCCTGCCACCTCCTCTCCTCCTGCTACATGCTCTTCACTGTCCTCCTCCTCCTTGGCTGAGTGGCAGTTCTCCTCTCCAGCTACACAGCCCCAGCTCCGCAGGGCCTATGCTGCATGCCAGGTACGACGGTGTCACGCCATCTTAGACATGTCTTGTCTCAAAGCGGAGAGTCACACTGGAGCAGCTCTCCTGGCTGCTCTTAAGAAACAGGTGGATGAGTGGCTGACCCCGCACCACCTGGAGATAGGCAACGTGGTGTGCGACAACGGCAGCAATCTGCTTGCCGCTTTGCATATGGGGAAGCTGACACACATACCCTGCATGGCACATGTCATGAATCTAGTTGTTCAAAGATTTGTGGCAAAGTACCCTGGCTTAGCGGCTGTCCTGAAGCAGGCCAGGAAGTTCTGTGGGCATTTGAGGCGGTCTTACACAGCCATGGCACGCTTTGCGGAAATTCAGCGGAAAAACAACATGCCGGTGAGACGCCTGATTTGCGATAGCCCGACTCGCTGGAATTCGACCCTGCTCATGTTCTCCCGCCTGCTAGAACAGAAGAAAGCCGTCACCCACTACCTCTACAACTACAGTAGAATGAAACAGTCTGGGAAGATGGGGATGTTCTGGCCCGACAACTGGACACTGATGAAAAATGCATGCAGGCTCATGCGGCCGTTTGAGGAGGTGACCAACCTGGTGAGCCGCAGTGAGGGCACCATCAGCGACTTAATTCCCTACGCTTACTTCTTGGAGCGTGCTGTGCGCAGAGTGGCGGATGAAGCTGCGAATGAGCGTGACCAGGAACCGTTACGGCAGGAACAGGCATGGGACCAATTTTCATCAGACCCAGCTGTTTCCTCAACACCTGCGGCAGCACAGAGGGGGGAGGAGGAGGATGAAGAGAAGTCGTGTGCAGAAGACGAGTCAGACTCAGAGGATGATGAGCAAGGTGTTTCTTTGGGGGAGGAGGAGGAGGAGGGGATGGCGGCAGGAGAACAACCGCAGCAGGCGTCGCAGGGGGCTTATGCTGCTCAACCTTCCCGTGGTATTGTTCGCGGCTGGGGGGAGGAGGTTGACTTACATGACGTCACTGAGGAAGAGCAAGAGGAGATGGAGGGTACTGGATCCGACTTTGTGCAGATGTCGTCTTTTATGCTGTCCTGCCTGTTGAGGGACCCCCGTATAAAAAACCTCAAGGGGAATGAGCTGTACTGGGTGGCCACACTACTAGACCCTCGGTACAGGCACAAAGTGGCGGACCTGTTACCAACTCACCTGAAGGTGGAAAGGATGCAGCACATGCAGAATCAGCTGACAACTATGCTTTACAATGCCTTTAAGGGTGATGTGACAGCACAACGCCAGCAAGGTACCACTGCCACTAATCCTCCTCCCGTGTCCACGCAGTCAAAGACAGGACGCTCCAGCGATCTCATGGTGATGTCGGACATGCGGACGTTCTTTAGTCCAACGCCTCGCCGTAGCCCTTCCGGATCCACCCTCCACCAACGCCTGGAACGGCAGGTAGCCGACTACCTGGCCTTAAGTGTGGATGTAGACACTGCTGTGAACAGCGATGAGGAACCCTTGAACTACTGGGTGCGCAGGCTTGACCTGTGGCCAGAGCTGTCCCAATTTGCCATCCAACTTCTCTCCTGTCCTGCCGCAAGCGTCCTGTCAGAAAGGACCTTCAGCGCAGCTGGAGGCATTGTCACTGAGAAGAGAAGTCGCCTAAGTCACAAAAGTGTTAAGTACCTCACCTTTATCAAAATGAATGAGGCATGGATCCCGGAGGGCTGCTGCCCGCCCCAAGACTAAGTCAGTCCCCGCACACACAGCATCTCTGCCTGCACGCCGTGTGACTGGCTGCCTGGCCTGCCCCAAGAAGACTAATTCGCTCCCAGTCCCTCCACACAGCATGTCTGCCTGCAGGCCGCTTGACTACCTTCTCCGCCACCACCAACAGGGTCCGGGACTCCAGGCGGATTGCTGAATTTTTTAGGCCGCTGCTAGCAGCGGCCGCTGTAATAATTTTTCTGGTGCGTGTACATGACTGCCTAATTTTTCTGGCTGCACTGCGGGCAGCTGCAACAACAAAAGAAAAGGCATGTACATGCGCCCATTCCCCTTCGTGATCATTACCTTGCCGTGGTGAAGGGGCTTGCGTATCACAATGAAGCAATGACCGGCGCCTAGATGAGTGTCTCGGGGGGCACACCCACGATAATAAGGTCGTTGCCTCATTGTGGTCAGACCAAATTTGATCAGCTGGATAGTCACTGTTCTGTCATTCAGCTACATCAGCCAGGCGACCATATGGGCTGTAAAGCCACCAAAACCTGCACTCTCGCCATGGTGCGCACCAGTCCAGCACGGCCGTCACTACACAAACAGCTGTTTGCGGTGCGTTACACGGTGAGTTTGGTGTGTCAGTGTGAAGCAGTACCTTAATTACACTACCTGATTGATGTATACACATGCAAGATGTTTTAAAGCACTTTAGGCCTGTCATTTAGCATTCAATGTGATTTCTGCCCTTAAAACGCTGCTTTGCGTCAAATCCAGATTTTTCCCGGGGACTTTTGGCGTGTATCCCACTCCGTCATGCCCCCCTCCAGGTGTTAGACCCCTTGAAACATCTTTTCCATCACTTTTGTGGCCAGCAGAATTTTTTTTTTCCAAAGTTCGCCTCCCCATTGAAGTCTATTGCGGTTCGCGAACTTTTCCGCGAACCGAACGTTTCGCGGAAGTTCGCGAACCCGGTTCACGAACCTAAAATCCGAGGTTCGGCCCATCTCTACTCTCAACTTCATGGTGCAGTTTGGGTTTTGCCTTTTTGGAGGAATAATTGCAGCCTGGTATCTTCCACTGCGGTGTCCCAATGGCCACAAATTTTCAGAAGGCCTCAGAGTCCACCAGCTGGCGAGCTAACAGTTCCGCCAAGCCAGCTGTGAGACCCCAGCAAGGGGGTGACTGGCAGACATTGGCTTCTTCCGCTCAAAGATTTCCCTCACTGACACCTGGCTGCTGCTGTGGGCAGAGGAGCAGGAACCGCTCAAGGTGAGAGGCGGAGTGGAGGAGGGAGGCTGTGATTGTGAAGGTGCAAGGGAGAAAGCGGCTGAAGATGATGCACCTGAAGGAGGAAGAGAAGAAGGAGGGTGGGTTTGCTTTTGTGTGCTGCTTTTCCTCAGGTGCTCCTCCCATTGCAGTTTGTGCCTGTTCTGCAGGTGCCTTCGTAAGGCAGTTGTCCCTACGTGGGTGTTGGCCTTTCTACAGCTCAATTTTTGGTGGCAGAGAGTACAGATGGCATTGCTCTTATCTTTGGCATACACACTAAAAAATTTCCACACCGCTGAGCCACCCTGGGGTGTGGGCATTATTCTGGCCTCAGCAGCTGACGTTGAAGGGCATGTTGGCTGGCTGTCCATAGGTGGCGATACATGGCACCAGACACTGCCACCAGCTGTTTCTGATGACGAGCTCCCGCTGCTTCTTCCAGGAACTCATCTCCTCCTACTCCTCTCTGACTCCCCCTCTGAACTGTCCCCCTGGTCATCATGTCTCTTAGGATCCCACGTGGCATCCCTATCATCATAATCATCATAATTATCCTCCCCAGCTTTGCTTGCCTCAGACACCTCATAAACTGCACCAACAGCAGGTACTTCATCCTCCTCCTCCTCACACCTTACGTCCATAGTGTCGCCTAACTCAGACATATGAGGTGGTGTAACTTGCTTAACGTCTTCATCTTGTTGTAACAAGAATGGCTGTGCATCAGTGATTTCTCCACCAAATAACTCCTGGGAAGTGTCAAATGCAGCGGATGTGGTGCTAGTAGTGGCACTGATGGCTGCGGAAGATGAGGTGATCTGTGTTAAATAGTCAAGCACGTCCTGACACTTGATAAAGGCCTGTTGGCTGAAACGTTGGGTTGTTTTGTCACTATGGTGCAATAAAATAGTGCTACAATTGCATTTATCCAGGTAGAGACCCAGTCTTTTTCTTCTAGTTCTGTGTTAAATAGTCAACCACGTCCTGACAATCTTGGGAGTTGATGGGACGTGCCTTCTTCTAAGCACTGTACTTTGGGCCAGGGCCGCACGAAATCACGTCAGCACGACCTCGAACAGACCTGCCGGGTGGCCTGCCCCTGGGTCTTCCCCTGCCTCTACCTGTTTTGTCCATATCAGGGGGGGGGGGGGATGAAGTGAAAGGTATGCACTGACTTGACTAATACAATGTGCAGTCACAGGTGCAGTGAAAGGTATGCAGTGACTGGTATTACAATACAATGTGCAGCTGTCACACAGGTGTAGTTAACAGGTATGTTCGGAGTGGTATATTACACAGCGTGCGGTCACACAGGTAGTGTGAACAATTATGCAGTGACTGGTATTACAAATGTGCATCTGTCACACACAGACAGGTACCGGACAGGCACAGTGACACTGCATGCGCTCACATAGGTACGTGGGTGCACTGAACAACAGGTAGGTATATGCAGTGATGGGTATTACAATGTGCACCTGTCACATACAGACAGGTACCGGGCAGGCACAGTGACACTGCGTGCGCTCACGTGGGTGGGTGCACTGAACAACAGGTAGGTATATGCAGTGATGGGTATTACAATGTGCACCTATCACACACAGACAGGTACCGGACAGGCACAGTGACACTGCATGCGATTACGTAGGTAGGTGGGTGCACAGAAGTAAATAACAGGTAGGTATATGCAGTGATGGGTATTACAATGTGCACCTGTCACACACACAGGTTGTCACGAATGTGCTGGGCCTGGCTGGCAGTGGCACACACAGTAGGAATTTCCAAGGCTGTCTATGCAACACAAGTGTCTGTAGGACACACACACACGCACAAAAAAAAAATAGATCACAAGAACAAGATTAGCTCTCAAAAGAGCTGTTGAGGGGTGCTTTCTTAGCAATGAGAATCAGCAAGGAGCAAACTAAGAAGCCTACAAGAGCCTAACTAAGCTTTCTCTATAGGTCTCTGCACAGCAGCTCTCCCTTCTCTAATTACTGCAGGCACATGTGTGAGTCAAATGCCTGACGCTGCCTGCCTTTTATAAGGGGGTGGGGCTCCAGGAGGGAGTGTAGCCTGATTGGCTACAATGTGCCTGCTGACTGTGATGTAGAGGGTCAAAGTTGACCCTCATGATGCACTATGGGGGCGAATCGAACTTCCGGAAAAGTTTGCGGTTCTCCGCTGTGGCGAACCCCGGAAGTTCGCCGGGCCATCTCTAGCCTTGAGCGCTATCATTTGTCTGTCTGTCTGCTTGATGAAATGTGTATACCATTTATGATTAGCAGCACAAGGAATATTATGTTTTTATTGCTAGACTAGTGTTAGGCCTTTCCCGAGAGGGTTCATCATCGCCGTGGGGAAGTCTATTAGGTAATAATCTGTGCACACATTATTTTCTGAAGTTAAAAGCCTCCTTTGCCTGTTTTGAGTGCTAGGTGTGTAATATTGTCCAGTTACTGGAGTTCTGCACATCCATGCAGATTGATCATTCGGGTATAACTTCTGTTTGAAAGCGATGCCATGTCTCCCGCTGTATAATATAAATATGGCAGGACATTAGACTATAGCAAATAATAGATTGTGAGCTCCTCTGGGGACACTGACATGACTATGGACACGAGTGCTGAAGATGTCAGCACTGCATAAATACGGAACAATAATAATGTCCTTCCAGCAATGGATCAGAGCATAGCTCCACCGCTAGCAGCATGGAACTGGTAATAAACTGGTAATTAAGGAGAGTGTGCGATGCCCTGCTCTGCACTACTTCCTGCTGGAACTAACAACAAATTGTCGGTTGGGACAGGGAAATTGCAATCCGCAATAAGCGGCCAGTGAAAATAGTTCTCTTTCACCTGCCTGCCTCTCTGCACAGGATAAATTACCATCTTCACAGGTAGTGGTGGGGGGCTTAAATTTCACTAATATTACAAATGCGAAAGTTTGGATATTTTTTACTCAATCACGCAACAATGGCTGAACGCCGGATTTAAATGAAATTTGGCACACACATAGTACATTACCTGGAATAACATATAGGATATTTTTTATCCCCATAAACAAAAAGTGGGTGGAGACTAGTGATGGGCGAACATCCAGATGTTCGGGTTCGGGGGGGTTCGGCCGAACATGCCCCCGATATTCGGCATGTTCGGGCCGAACCCCGAACCCAGCCCGAACATGTCCCTTTGGGGCCCCTATAGGGTCCCAGCATAAAGGGAGAGCATGCCCCGAGTGCGGGGGGGGGGGGGTCGGAAATGCCCCCCCACCCCTCCCTGCTAAGCTCTCCCTTCTGCTGGACCCTATAAAATTAAATCTAAGTCCCCCGAAGGTACCTTGCAGGCTGGCAGGAGGAGGGCAGGAAGCGGGCAGCCGGAGAGCATAGTCGCTAGTACCATCTGATACTTCCGCCCTCTCTCTGACGCACTTCCTGTTTACATTTGTAAGTCACGTCAAGAGAGAGCAGAAGTACCGCGATGACGCGTACAAGGGTACGCGTCATCTACATGATGACACGTACCCTCGTACGCGTCATCGCAGTACTCCTGCTGTCTCTTGACGCGACTTACAAAAGTAAACAGGAAGTGCATCAGAGAGAGGGCGGAAGTACCAGATGGTACTAGCGACTATGCTCTCCGGCTGCCCGCTTCCTGCCGTCCTCCTGCCAGCCTGCAAGGTACCTTCGGGGGACTTAGATTTAATTTTATAGGGTCCTGCAGAAGGGAGAGCTTAGCGGGGAGGGGTGGGGGGCATTTTCGACCCCCCCCCCCCCCCCCGCGGTCGGGGCATGCTCTCCCTTTATGCTGGAACCCTAAAGGGGGCTATGTTCGGCCGGACACGGCTGTGTTCGGCCGAACAAAGAAGGCCTGTTTGGGTTCGGGCAGCGTGGCCGAGCACCATCCCGAACACCATGAGGTGTTCGGGGGGTGCCGTACCGAACCAGAACAGGCCAAAATCCGGGCGAACCCGAACAGTGGCGAACACTGTTCGCCCATCACTAGTGGAGACAAATATAAATTTCACTGGCAAAATGTAAACTGCAGTCATTCTTACGCTGTTAATGGTTGGGTTCTCAAACTTTGCACAGTTGGTCTCTGGGTGACTAGGATTAATATTCAGAAAAAGTGGGTGGAACCTATAAAAGCCAAAGACCACAAAGCTCACAAACTAGGTCATTGAGTAATTGAGTAATTGTGTGTTAGGGTTAGAAAAAGTAGGCGAAGCCAACGCCAGCAAAATACATACCCGGGGCAATGCCAGGCCATCATCTAGTAATAAAATAAAGAAAAAAACCAGTCCAGGATTGACCCCCCCCCCTTCCTTGGCTAGGGCCCCATAGCAGTCGCTCTCCATGCTATGGTGATCCCGACGCCAGTGACATCACCATACAATGACATGCAGCATGATAATGGGAGCAGGAGGACACTACAATATCCAGCAACATCATAAGGGGCCTGTGAGAAAACGCGGAAAAGCCGCCGCCAATACTCAAGGTGAGGTGGCTGACTCTGCGTTCAACATGGCAGCTGGCGCGCAGTCGGAGCGCGGAGAAACCGCCGCATGCTCTAACAGGGCGGCGGATTCCGCGTCCAATGCGGCAAGTTGCTCGCATAGGCCTGCTCCTCTCAGTAAGGCGGAATGCGGAGTAAACGCCGCACGCCCAGACAGCGGTGCGGCGGATTCCGCATCTAACACAGCAGAAACATTACAACACATGACTGGTGTGGCTGGGACTGATAGTCCACACTGGTTTAGGAGGACGCGCAGAGAGGCAGGGCCTTTATGGCAGTCAGAAGAGGGTCAGCTGACCAAGCCGGTCAGCTGACAATTGCGGCAACTTTCATTGGTCCAGCACTTAGGGGTGGCGCTGGAGAGCGCCGGTGTATATATACTGGGTGCTGGTCATTCATCTGGTGTCTGACGTTGCGATCACTTCGTGGTAGCACTCAGACCTTGTCAGTATCTGTGTTTAGTCAGTTTCATAGGTGTTGATGATCACGGAGCTCACACCTTAGCCTAGGAATTCTGTTATTATCTGTATTGTTATCTAGACCAGTTTCCAAGGTGTTGACGGCCAAGGAACTCACACCTTAGTCTAGGAATTCTGTACCATCTGTATTATTTGTATTATCTAGTCTAGTTCCTGGAGTGTGAGAATCTTGGAGCTCACACTCAAGTCTAGGCATTGTTGATTATCTGTTATGACTTTCTGCATTCCTGACCATTCTCCTGATCTCTGATTTTGTACCTTTGTCATTCTGATTCTCTGTTGCCAAAACTCGGCTAGTCTCTGGATTCTGAATCTGCCTACTGTCTCTGTACTTTATCTGTTCGTGTGTTAACGACCTGGCTTGTCCGACCTTGAGAACTATCTCTCCTGTTAGGAGATAGTTCACAGATCTGTCAGTGACACTTCGCCATTGGTGTCACTCACATTCTGTCCTTCCCACTGTCTCAGCCTGGCTCCGCCCATTGGGGAGCATCAGGCCTGTGGAAGGAAGCTGATCCATAACAGTAGCCCCTACTGTCTAGCACCCATCCCACGGGTGCTTTCCTCAAAGTATTACTGTTGCACCAAACACTCTCATCTCTCAGGTGTCCAGAGGTAAGAAGATATATCTGATTATCGGTGATACTGCAGATCATCAATAATTTGGGTATATTCTGCATTCTCCTTGATACTGCAGATCACCGGTAATCAGACCCTCTCTGTGTTACACCGATCGTTACAGGGCCACTATAATATGCAATATTGTAATAGGAAGGGACCACAATAATATGCTGCACTGTAATATGTGGTCATCGTAATTTGCTGCATTGTAATTGTTATTATTATTGATTTATAAAGCGCCAACATATTCCGTGGCACTGGTAATAAGGGGCCACTATAATATTCAGTACTTTTTTAAGGTTCTTTGATTGATAAGTACGGGGGTGAGATCTGCTCGGTCGCCCAATCCACGAGCATATAAAACATATCATAGTGTTACAAACTAAGCACTAAGCACTAATGCTGCCATTGTAACTACTATATGCTCAGTTGCTTTCTTTATTTGACTCTGCTTCTAGTGTAATAACAAGCTGCAAAAGTTCATGAATTATAAATAACTGATAAATATGAAATGAAACATGACCATTTAATTTCTCATCTTAAGAGCATTAAACCTTCAATATTTCCAATTAAGAAGTCATAAATTAAAATATTCCTGCATTATGGTCCAAATGCCCACATTTCCCTTATTAACATATGGCGGTGTGCTATTATGCAGCAATTACCTGTCTTGTCTAATTAAGGTAAATAAAAGTATTAGCTGTTGGAGAATATTGTTTATTTATTTAACATCAGTGCTGTGGATGATGAGCTGTGTATTGGGGCAGTTCAGGCTGGCAGATGGTCTGTCGGTGATGTTAGTACTGATGGGCAATTAATTTACAACAATTAGATTCATCTAACAAATTGCCGACTATTGATTGCGGCAGACACTGTATAACATTCTCGCCCTCCGAGGGACTGTGTGTTTTTGGAACGGCTATCTTTTCTTCAAGATTATACATGTTCAAGATTTTTTTCTGGGGTGTGAGATAGTTTATGACTGTCCCCCTCTAAAAAAAATCCAAAAAAGCATGGGTACATACATTCAGAATTCTCATTAAATAACCAGTACATTTTAGTTTTTCATATTTCTAGTACCCACCAAGGAATTTATTCTTTATACTGCTCTAATCATGACTACCCATTTCCTTTGCCCTAAAAACCATTTGAACTCTTGGCATGAGTTGCAGAGAAAAATTCCTTGAGATCCTGGTCATGCAGGCATTGCCTGAAGAAAGTGCTGCTCGGATACCCCTTTTCAAAATCCGGATTGGATTCGGATCCGGATACCCGGATATCTCATCAGGGTCGGATATCCAAGTTCAAAATTTTCTGATCCGAATCCGAATCGGATATCCGACCCCAGTATACGGGATACTCGGGCAAATTCGGATATTTGGATAGAAAAAACAGAAGTGGCCTTTAAACTGCTTTAAAAACTTTTTTTTTAGCGTAAACGAGGCATGTAGCATCATTATTTTTTTTAAAAGGAAACACTAATTGATGATGTGGGGACTTAAAATCCCCCCCCCCCAAAAAAAAAAATGGCTGTCAATTAACATCAGGACTAGGTTCCAGACAGCAGTCGTGCAGCCCACATTGGCCGCGATTCATAAAGTATTACGTCATGCGTTATCACCCAAGCAGTAAATTACCGCATGGTATGGTATGTTTTTGATAGTGGATTCATAAAATTTAACGCATGTTTTACGCATGCGGTAATAGTGCGGTATTGAAAACGTTGTTTGTGTCGGTAAACTGAATGAAGTGTATTCATGAAAAAAAGGGGGAGTAAGGAAGTGATAAATAACATGTTGTTATCGCCAACAAAGACCTGGTGAGTTTATATATATATATGAGTATATATATATATATATATATATATATATATATATTAAAATATAATAATAATTTATAATTTATAATAAATAAGTCACGTGTGTCTAAAACTGCCCACTTCTACCCAGCATCACGATTACCGCACACTTACCGACTGCTATTGCAATCACCCCGCACTCGGAATTTTTTTCATGAATTCACTGCAAAAACCCTCATTTACCGCTAGTGGTAATTTCCCGCCCTTCTCTGAACTACCGCACTCACTTTTATGAATCGAGGCCATTGTGTCCAAAGTCCAACCGCACAACTGGGACATGGCAATCTTCAGCCCAGACACCTCCAAAAAATTACACAGCAATTGTGTTTTGGGTTAAATATAGGTGGTATCAGCACAGCAGCAGTGGCCTGTGCCACTCTGGTGGTGGGAGCAGCAAAGGCAGCAGGAGCAGGGCAATGCAGCAGCAGCAGGTGTAACATCTGCCAGGAGCATGCCGGACATGGCACTTGGCACGTGGCACATAGTACGTGGCACGTGGCACTTGGAACTTGGCACGTGGCACTTTTCACATGGCACTTTGCACGTGGCACTTTGCACTTTGCACGTGGCACTTTGCACTTTGCATGTGGCACTTTGCAATAGCTTCGTGCCACGTGCAAAGTGCTTCGTGCCAAATGCAAAGTGCCATGTGCAAAGTGCCTGGTGCCAAGTGCCACGTGCCGAGTGACAGTCAGACAGCAGAGGAGAAGACACTACCTGTCACACTGGCACTGCTCAGCAGCACAGCAGTTCTGTAGTAAGCAAACACAGTAGTACTACTACTCTAACAACTACTAGCACTGACTGCAGTACTACAGTACTAACTACACAGTAACACAGTAATCCTATTCCCTAATCCCATGGCAGCCCTGCAGCACACATTCTGACTGTCACACAATGAAATCAAGCTAATTAACAATACAACAATAGTGTAGTGATAGTGAAGGGGTTAATCACTGAACAGCTTTAGGTTTATCACTGTATACAGCACTTGCTAGGCCAGCAGCACTGGAGCATGTCTCTCAGTGAGCAATCGCAAGCAAGGACGATATTTCTCATCATGGCAGCCCTCCTTATTATACAGTGGGGGGGGGAGGCTGGCCAGGGTTCTTTTCTGTGATTGAGTGCTAGGGCCTAGGCTGGGGGCCCTCTGATTGGCTCAATGAGGTCAGGTGGGGCTGGCCAGGGTTCCCCTCTGTGATTGGTTGCTAGGGCTTCTGCTGGGAGGCCTCTGATTGGCTCAATGACGTCCTGGATGTCATCTACTTAGTTACAGTATCGCAATAGTCAGATTTCTGTGGATATCCGCGGATATCCGCATTGCCAGCCAACTATCCGCAAATAGCTATCTGGATTTCCACAGAAATCCGGAATCTGAATCCGAATCGGATAGCTGAAAAAAGGTTGGATATCCGGGTTACCTTGATATCCGGAATCTGGATGAGCAGCATTGCTAAAGATAAATCAACTGCAAATGTATCTTAAGAATCTTCTGTTCTACCACTTCCCAAACCACCATCAACCTGGACTTTGATAACAAGCATTTTAATATATGAATTTATTCAACTGATGCGCAGTTCTAACCCCACCATCTGTGTGCCTTAGCAAAAATCAATATCCATCAGACCTAAGTTCTTTTAGACTTCAACTGTCAAGGCATGACTCTGTCCAGGCAAGGGCTCTTTTCCATTGTGGAAAGCAATTGCAATCACAATCGCACAGTGATGCAATCGCAATACTGTCCTCAGTATTAGGAGCTCAATCGCATCCAAAATGCAGCTGGACGAATATTGCGCTTGGGACAAAAATGTAGCGCAATCGGATTGCATTAATAGAAATGGTTGCTGCGGTTTCCATTCGTTTTCTGCCCCTTGGCCACACTCGGTAAGCCGTTCCGCTGGCTGGCTGCAATTCTGGAGGGGGAGAGCGCGGAAGGGGAGACTCTAGGTGAGGGAGTGTGGGAGGCTTCCCCCCCTCCCCGCCGCTCTGTGCCCACTTTCCCCCCTTCCTGCGCTGTGCCCCCTCCTTTTCAGCACTGGGCCCCCCAGGAGGCAGGGGGGCACCCCCCCCCCCCTGATGGAAACATCGGCGCTTTGGCGGCTCAGTATGAGCCTGCATTTGTACCCACGTCCCAAGATCGCAGAAACGATCTTTCATCGCTCAAAAAAATGCCAGCTGTCGCAAGAATCACACATACACAGCAAATTGCAGAATCACACACACACAGTAAATGCTAGACACTTGTGTAGGGAAATGCTAGAAAATCAGTAGTTAAAGAAACCAGAACAGTCATGCATTGATTAAAATTACTAAAATCCCATACTTCCTCATTCTGGCATTTGAAGTGGATATAACAGCAGCTCCTGACCTTTATCTGCATGATTTTATGCACTGCCACATGATTGGCTGATTGGTTAAGTGCATGAGGAAGCAGGTGTACAGTACAGGTGTTCCTAATAAAGTGCTCAGTAATTGTGTATTGTTTCAGTTCAGTGAAGGGAGAGGATACAGAAATAACAGAGTGTTCTGGCTGCATGCGTTTGAGGCAAAATAAAGTTAATTTGCTTTCAACTGCATTACTATCCTGATTACTGGCAGCGTAGTTCACATATCTGCTATTTTGCCGATACAAACAGAGTTTATAGTGTAATCTTCCAATGTCGCCTTCTCTGTAAGAAATCAGACATTTGTGAAGATGGTGAGTGCACTGCTCATTATTACACTAAAATTACCTCGGAGCTAAAGAATGCTGTCATCATTATCATCATAGGTTTTCTGTTGAACGCTACCATGTTTCCTACATTTATGCTGCTTATATGTACAACTCTGCACACAGTGATATATAAACCACCCTACGCCTTTTAGTTTTTGCTATTTTTGCGATCGAAATCGTGGCCACCATCTTGGATTCCTTATTCAGCATTGTATTACACATGACGACACTTTCCCCATTGTCGGCAGCCCCATTCAGTGCAATGCAATGAAATACAAGGTACCCAGGGGGATATAATTACAAACATCATGCTGGTAGGTGTGAGGATATAATTAATTAGTTGTGGGTATGCTTAAAGGCATACCCACAGGCACTGCTCGGATTCCCTTTAAGTGCATATTAGACAGGCAGATCCTGGTTAGCCATTCTAGTCAGAGGGATACAACTCATTAATCCTGTTGTTAACTGTCACTTTCTTCTGGCAATTAACACTGAATTATTTTTCTTTTTATCTTTCTTACTTTTGCTCTGAATACTGACTGTGGCGCTTTGAAGTGGCAACACTCAAACTCATCTATCCTTTTCTGACTTTCTGCTTTACATTTGGATCTGGCTTTTCTGTCTCTGTTTTGTTTTTGCAGCTGTCGCCTATGTCATTCCCCTTTCTCATAGCGTCCTCTCTGTGCCTGGATAGCTGCTGGGGTGCCTGGCCACACGCTGGATTCCCTCTGCCACCCTGAGCTAATCACTGGTGCTGCGCGGTGTGCATCCTCTCCCCTCGTTCTCCACCGCCTAACTGTGCAGTTTCTGTGAGGATAACTGGTTATAACCAGTTCTCCTATGCTCCTGTCGTGCGCTATTGCTCTGGCACTGCTGTTCACGCTCCCTCTAGAAGCTTTCCCGCTCTGTGTATCTGGTTGCTATGCCGAGAGTGCATGCGACTATATGTGCGCGTGTACTCCCTTCTATGCGCCTATTTGGTTCTACCTGTCTTTAGGGCCGGGCCGAGGTAGAGGCGAGAGAGGCTCCAGCCTCAGGGCGCAGTGTAGGAGGGGGCGCACAATTCACTCAGCTTTCATTCCACTATTGTGTTTGAAGCAGAGAAATAAAAAAAAGGGATACACGGCAGAGACTGCAAGCCTTAAGTGTTGGGGGCCCTGGGGCGCCTCTTAGTCTAATAGCAATCAGTGTGTGACGGCTGGAGTGGGAGGGATGGGGGGGCACACTTTGGTGTCTCAGCCTTAGGCGCTGGAGGACCTTATCCCGGCTCTGCCCATTTATACTAAATATTCCCCCATTTATACTTAATACACCCCCATGTATACTAAATACTCCTCTTATACTAAATACTCCCCCATTTATACTAAATACTCCCCCATTTATACTTAATACTCCCCCATTTATACTTAATACACCCCCATTTATACTATATACACCCCCATTTATACTTAATACTCCCCCATTTATACTAAATACTCCCCCATTTATACTTAATACTCCCCCATTTATACTTAATACACCCCCATTTATACTATATACACCCCCATTTATACTTAATACTCCCCCATTTATACTAAATACTCCTCTTATGCTAAATACACCCCCATTTATACTGAATACTCCCCCATTTATACTAAATATTCCCCCATTTACACTTAATACACCCCTATTAATACTAAATACACCCCCCATTTATACTAAATACTCCCCCATTAACTCTTAATACTCCCTCCCATTTATACTAAATACTCCCCCATTTATACTATATACGCCCCCATTTATACTAAATACTCCCCCATTTATACTAAATACTCCCCCACTTATACTAAATACTCCCCCATTTATACTTAATACTCCCCCACTTATACTAAATACTCCCCCACTTATACTAAATACTCCCCCATTTATACTTAATACTCCCCCATTTATACTAAATACTCCCCCATTTATACTAAATACTCCCCCATTTAAACTAAATACTCCTCTTTTACTAAATACTCCCCCATTTATACTTAATACTCCCCCATTTATACTAAATACTCCTCTTATACTAAATACTCCCCCATTTATACTAAATACTACCCCATTTATACTAAATACACCCCCATTTATACTAAATACTCCCCCATTTATACTAAATACTCCCCCATTTATACTAAATACTCCCCCACTTATACTAAATACTCCCCCATTTATACTTAATACTCCCCCACTTATACTAAATACTCCCCCACTTATACTAAATACTCCCCCATTTATACTTAATACTCCCCCATTTATACTAAATACTCCCCCATTTATACTAAATACTCCCCCATTTAAACTAAATACTCCTCTTTTACTAAATACTCCCCCATTTATACTTAATACTCCCCCATTTATACTAAATACTCCTCTTATACTAAATACTCCCCCATTTATACTAAATACTACCCCATTTATACTAAATACACCCCCATTTATACTAAATACTCCCCCATTTATACTAAATACTCCCCCATTTATACTAAATACTCCCCCATTTAAACTAAATACTCCTCTTTTACTAAATACTCCCCCATTTATACTTAATACTCCCCCATTTATACTAAATACTCCTCTTATACTAAATACTCCCCCATTTATACTAAATACTACCCCATTTATACTAAATACACCCCCATTTATACTAAATACTCCCCCATTTATACTAAATACTCCCCCATTTATACTCAATACACCCCGTTTATACTAAATACACCCCCATTTATACTAAATACTCCTCTTATACTAAATACTCCCCCATTTATACTAAATACTCCCCCATTTATACTTAATACTCCCCCATTTATACTAAAATACACCCCCCGACTATATGTGCGCATGTACTCTCTTCTATGCGCCTATTTGGTTCTACCTGCCATTTATGCTAAATATTCCCCCATTTATACTAAATACTCCCCCATTTATACTAAATACTCCTCTTATACTAAATACTCCCCCGTTTATACTTAATACTACCCCATTTATACTAAATACACCCCCATTTATACTTAATACTCCCCCATTTATACTAATTATTCCCCCATTTACACTTAATACATCCCCATTTATACTAAATACACCCCCATTTATACTAAATACTCCCCCATTTATACTTAATACTCCCCCCCATTTATACTAAATACTCCCCCATTTATACTAAATACTCCCCCATTTATACTTAATACTCCCCCATTTATACTAAATACTCCTCTTATACGAAATACTCCCCCATTTATACTAAATACTCCCCCATTTATACTTAATACACCCCCATTTATACTAAATACACCCCCATTCTTCTATGCACCTATTTGGTTCTACCTGCCATTTATACTAAATATTCCCCCATTTATACTAAATACTCCCCCATTTATACTAAATACTCCCCCATTTATACTAAATACACCCCCATTTATACTAAATACACCCCCATTTATACTAAGTACTCCTCTTATACTAAATACACCCCCATTTATACGAAATACTCCTCTTATACTAAATACTCTCCCATTAATACTAAATTCTTCCCCATTTATACTAAATATTCCCCCATTTATACTTAATACACCCCCATTTATACTAAAATACACCCCCGACTATATGTGCACGTGTACTCCCTTCTATGCGCCTATTTGGTTCTACCTGCTATTTATACTAAATACTCCCCCATTTATACTAAATATTCCCCCATTTATACTTAATACACCCCCATTTATACTAAATACACCCCCATTTATACTAAATACTCTTCTTATACTAAATACTCCCCCATTTATACTAAATACTCCCCCATTACTCATTTAGTCACTTCCAGCCACTTTTGGGGTAAAGGGGGTCCCCATAAACATTGTATAACAACAGGTACCTATAGATGTGGAGGGTGTGTCTACTGTCAATACCTGGAGGTATGCAAATCTGTGATGTTGCCTAATGGGAAAAGATGGTTGTTGCGACATTTTGTCAATTACAACACCATCGGTGTAATATATTTACTATACTGCCGATGTGGTTGCTTTTATATAGGCAAGACAATACGGACATTTAAGGAAAGAATTAAAATCCACGTGGGCGACATCGCAGGTTGCAACTTCAGGTCTCCGATTGCTAGACATGTCCATTTGAAACATAGAGGTGATGTTAGTTTTATCAAATTCATAGGCCTAGACAGGGTCCTTTCACATCCGAGGGGCGGCGATCTGGATAGATCGCTGCTGCAACTCGAATCTCGATGGATCTATAATTTAAAGGCCACTGAGGAGAAGGGATTGAATGATAGTATCAATTATCGAGTCTTTCTACCTAAATAGAGTTCCGCTCCTTTTTGATCCCCCATTTGTGACTCTTTCAATGATCCCTCTTTCCCTCCCTGCTGCACCTAGGTTCTCTCCCTTTTGGCATTTTTTTTGCCTTTTTTGAAAATTTAGGGTTACATATATTTGTACCCCACCTTATGGGATTATTTAGTATAGTGGGAGCTATGTACTCATTCCATTCCTTAAACATGGTGGTTGAGGGACGAATGATCGTGTGCCTGATTCCTTGGGAGTCCTTAGTCAGCCTTGATTTGCTGGCTTGGTGACCCGTAACGGCTGGCACTCGACTTATGCCCTTTTGATTAATTATAAATTTTTAGATCATGTGTTTAATTTCATGTATTTAGATAAATGCTAGGTTTATCATTTTTTCATTTTTTTCTTTGTTGATTCTATATTACGTAGTTGGGTGCTCCGGCCCGCCTACGCTTTTCGCGTCCTCCTTTCATGCCCCCGCTATTGCGCACTGTGTCACATACGACGTCCCCGGCTAGCGCTGTTTATGCTTCTGGGTGCTGCTGGATTGGGGCGCATCTGCGCTTCAGTGACGCGCTGCGCACGCGCCCGCCTATGGCTTTGGATGGGCGCGCGCGGTGACGTGCTGGGTAGGTGGTGGTGGGGTGGGCGGGGGCCAAGGCATTCAAAAGACGCATGGATGGCATCTCTAAGCATTAATTTATGGCTGTCTAGCCTTTGAAAAGGCCGCTAGTGCGGCAAAACATGTCAGGCTTGCCTGACAGCCATCTCACTCTGGGCACACCATAAGAGCTTCCACCGGATCTTTCCATATTTCCACCTGGCAAAGAATACTTAATAAGGACTGGTAACTATGCGACTTCCTACTGCCATCTATTACAATTTTGGTGCATGGATCTGCTTTGCTTTGAGCTGCATGGACAGTCACTTCTAACCATCATACATGGATCTGCCTCTTCATGCTTAACTTCTGCCTCCTCATGCTATGTCATGCTTCATTTAACATCATCATCATGTGTTGCCATGTTCATTACTGCATATTCCTTGCGATTGGGGGATCTTTAGCTTGCTTCGCCTAACATCACAACCTGACTGCATATTCCTTGCGATTGGGGGACTTTTAGCTAACTTTGCCTAACATCACAGCTTGCACTGCTCAATATTAACTTGGCCACTTTGTTACATCTGGTCAGAGGCGTATCTAGAGGGGTGCAGGCATGGCTTGTGCCACGGGCGCCACAGAACAATGGGCGCCATGCCTACCCCTGTCCTGCACCAGCCTGCTTGCCTCCATGCTTCCCTGTCATTCAGACCTTAGATCAGATTAATGCTGTTATCTGGGGAACATGGCTACTTAACTTATGCATGTAGGGCGCACTTTGCGTAGTGTTACAACAGAGGAAAGAGAGTGAATAACAAGAGCTATTTCCAAAAAAGTAACCTCAGCAATATCCTGAGCCAAAACACACAAGCAGCCATAACACATGTACACGAGAAATTATACTGTTTTTAGAGGGGAAGGGGGCTCTGACTGAGGGGGGGGGGGCGCAATTTCATTGTTTGCCATAGGTGCTGTATTACCTAGATACGCCCCTGCATCTGGTACAGCATGTAGCGGTTGGAGGTCGCATGGGTCTGCCATAAGATTCATCTGTGCTTGTTTAGCATGAGCTGATGAACTGTATCTACATTAACCCCGTGATGGGGATGAAGGCATTCTGAAATTCCTATGATCCAAGCGTTGCAAGTATTCAGCAGTGATTGTTTGACCATTTCAAGTTCATTTTTCATGGGTCATCTTGCCATTAATATATCACTCTATGTATGTCGCATGGTTGTGCTCATAAAGCATTAATTTTTTGAACTGCCTGGAATTTTATATATTGGAAGCTTTTTGGGGGACTGCAGCCCCTTATTGTTCTGGTGGAGCCATCATGCCCAGTTGGGGTAGCATTTCCATTTTTATCTCTTTTCTAAATACACCCCCATTTATACTAAATACTCCTCTTATACTAAATACACCCCCATTTATACTAAATACTCCCCCATTTATACTAAATACTCCTCTTATACTAAATACACCCCCATTTATACTAAATACACCCCCATTTATACTAAATACTCCTCTTATACTAAATACACCCCCATTTATACTAAATACACCCCCATTTATACTAAATACTCCTCTTATACTAAATACACCCCCATTTATACTAAATACTCCCCCATTTATACTAAATATTCCCCCATTTTTACTAAATACTCCCCCATGTATACTAAATATTCCCCCATTTATACTTAATACACCCCCATTTATACTAAATACTCCCCCATTAAACTCCCGACTAAACTGGAAAACTCTCATCTTCTCCGCCAGGAAATGAACCAATTGCCCATGTCTCCAAAAATCAAACGGAAACTGCCCATACTCCTCCCTTAATCTTTCCAAAGTTTTAATCTTCCCATTAATCAAAACATCCCGCAAGATAACTGAATCTCCTTCCCCCCATAATTTAAGGTGTAAAGATTAAGGAGTTGGGGGCCCTGGGACGTCTCTTAGTCGAAAAGCAATCAGTGTGTGACGGCTGGAGTGGGAGGGATGGGGGGGCGCACTTTGGTGTCTCAGCCATGGGCGCTGGAGGACCTTGTCCCGGCTCTGCCTGTCTGCCAAGTCCTGTGTCAGCAGCATGCATAATTCTTGCTGCTGACCAGGACATTAATACACATGTCAACAAAATACAAAAAAACACTTTGTCCCCTGAAAGGGGCTACAAAGCTAGTTCAATTCTGGGTTTAGTTATGTTTTAATTCTCATGAAAACCTATTTTATTCCTCGTGTTTGTCCACTGTGTTCCAAATTTACCAGCACGCCCTCAATAACCATTTATCAAGTTCCTATAAGTGGTCCACTTGGACATACTAGCTTCACAAGTCACACCTTGCATATCTCTATGATATGTTCATTTCTACCTCTACCTTTATTCTTGTGGAAACGTTGCTGAATACGTTTGGCAAGGTCTCAGCTGCCGCATGCTTGTGCTGTATATTCTCATAGATCTGATAATAATAATTGAATGTCTTATCTGTGGTTTAGCCCAAATTCCTTGTTGTTGTAATTTATTGATCTTTGAGCCACACAGAGAACCCTGATAGCTCCTGGTGACCCACAACCACAAGGAAAGTATAAGGGACTTAAAGAGACCAAATAGCCCTCTTGTTAAAAATGCTACAGTGTGCTTAATATAAATTTATATTAAGCATTGAGCTCTAGCTCTAGCCAGTCTTATCTTGTCTCACTTTACTGCCTGGCTGCCCCATTTCCTCCATGCTAAAATCCTAATATTTGTTGTAGGTCAGAACAATAGAATTATAGATCAGGGCACTAGTCCAACTTCAAATAAAACTTCCTCAACAAAAATGACAGAGAAGGAGTGGAGTGTGCGGACGACCTGACAACCGTTTCACAGGTCTTCCCTGTGAATGACCTTCAGGCCATCTTCTCACCTCACTCAGTGTCTGTCATTTTTGTTGATGATGAAATAAAAGGGTACGTTTTATTTGAAGGTATACTAGCACCCGGATCTATGGTTCTATTGTTCAGATTTATGGTCAGTCTACTGGGCCAGCAAGCACAGCCATACACCTGCATCCCCTCTTCTGCTAACTATCCTAAGCATTTGGTGCCAACCAATCTTTCTCCCTTTGTTTATATTCATCATAGGTCACTTAAACATTCCCACTGACACCAACTGTGGAGCAATTACATTTTTCTCAACCTCGTCCTTTGGCCTCCCAAAATGGCTACTTAAGGCTATTGGTGGTCATGTCTAGGAGAACTCAGGGATAAGCTTGTGATCAGTTTAGTCAGGTGATAAAAAATGTAAGTCTCTGATTTGCTAGCCATGAATGATCATGTGCTAAACTATAATACTATATGGGATTACAGCAAATCAGAGCTTTGCAAATCTATCAGCTGATCAAAAAAAATCACATGCTTCTCCATGTGTTCTCCTAGACATGACCATCACTACTTACAGCTATAATACTGTTATCCCAGCCCTGATCTCACACATCTCCTTTACCACCAACTACAACTATTAGCCCAAACTGCAAAACTGGATTTCAGCTAAATTACCATAAATAAAGGCATTACAAGGTTTCTAGAGAAAAGTTGTATTGTAAACTAGATGGCACCTGATGCACAGTGATATAATACATTTTATTAAAATGAAAAAAAGACAGCTGTGCTGCTAAGACAGTGGATTACATCGAGGCACTCACAGTTTGCACTCGTTTTAGAAATAAGTCAGCGTAGCAATATACACGTTCCAAGCCCTGTACAATAAAAATCACTCAAGCAGATAAAAGCATCAGTTTTGTTATCAAAACGTGTAGCCAACCAGCCCTTCATTAGCAATGGATGGCAGTGGTAGTGCTGATTCAGATGTGTCATTATGCCACCTTCTTTTGCCATGCACAATTAAAGATGCTGAAAGGCTGGCACAAAATGTCAGCTCTGCTGCCAAACCAACACAGCCAGTTTCCTCTGATAAAGCTATGTCTCAGCTGTCCACTTCTGTACTATTCAATACACCAAATAATTATCTGGCAATATTATGTCCTCTGTTTCTCAATCTGTGGACTTTGCCAGCTTGGTGGCCCAGTGCAAGGAATGTTTTGGTTAAAAGGCTGCCATATGTATTTCCTTCTAAATAATACCAGTTGCCTGGCAGTCCTGTTGATCATTTTGGCATTAGTAGTGTCTGAATCACACACCTGAAACAAGCAAACAAGCTTATCTTGTCAGATTTCTGTTAGAAACACCTGATCTGCATGCTTGATCAGGATTTATGGCTAAGGCTGGGCTCACATATGACATAGCGTTAAAAACTAGCGTTTTAGGATGGTGCATTTGTGATTTGCTATTGCTTTTTTACAGTGTTTTTCGTGTGTTTTGCATTTGCATTTTTTTACGTAGATGCGTTTTGCATGCGTTTTAATGCGTTTGCGGTTCGCTGCTGGAAAACATATGCATTTTGTATGCTTTTTTTGTTATTTATGCAAATCACTAGGAAGACAACAGGAAGCGGAAACCCATCACATATCTTTACTTTTTAATGAAAAATGCATTAAAAACGCATGAAAAACACAATGCATATGTGTTACCATAGACATTCATTGTGTGCGTTGTGGCAGCCAGCCTGCATATTATGCAACACTACCAGCGTTTACGGAACGCATACTGTACAAACGCAGTGAAACGCAGCTTCTTCTGCATCCCATAGACTAACATTGCTGCGTGAAACGCAGCGTTGACCACTATGCTAGCGTTTTTGCTATGTGTGACCCAGTCTATATGTATTAGATGCAGAGGATCAGCAATTTGCTTTGGATAATATGAAATAAATATGGCAGCCTCCATATCCTTCTCAGGTGTCCTTTAAGCTGACTCCTGGCAGGCTATATCTTGAAAAAAACTTGTTTTACATTGAATTATCTGTAGCTCAATGCCTTTTCTAAATTAGAACATCAGCGAAGTGTGTGTGTGTGTGTGTGGGGGGGGGGGGGGGGGGGGGGGGTAGGTGAAGGATCACCTTAGGAAAAAGCACAAAGACAACGGGAGTCAAATACCGCAATATGTCATTATTTTCTGAAAAGAATGAGTCAACAACAAGAAATATACTCACAAAGGTAGGTTGCAATAGGGGGCAACCAACCACTTGAGGCAGGTGGAGAGAATCAGCCTGTCTCCACTGGGATATGGTAGCACGCTTTACAAAAAAATTGTAGATTAGATCTGCAGGAGGCCGAGCTACCGCAGACTAAAACATACAAACCACCCCCTTGAGAAAACGAGAGGGAGGTTACACTTAGCACAGCAAGGGTGAAGAGGCGCCCAGGATGGACAAAACTTTGTTAAAAGCACAATAAAATAAGAAAATAAGAGGTGGCTTACCTCTACAATGACACTAATGAGGATTAAATAACACAAAGATTTTTATTTGCACAGGCAACATGTTTTGTGGGTCTTGCCCACTTCCTCAGGTCAGTAACAGTGCCACTTCAAACAAGCCAGATAGCCAGGGACGCCTTTGACACACTTCCACTGTGACTTGCTCCGCGTGGGCACTTTGCTGGCCCTCCTCCCCTGCATAGCAACAGAACATGTGGCTAGCCTGCAGGCTTGCAAATGCATCTGTACAACCTTTGGCCCTGCCATGTCACCTGAGGGATCGGGTCCTGATCCTCGCCAGGTGACATGCTTAACCACTTCACCCTAAAGCCGTTTTTACCCTAACGGACAAGAGCGATTTTCACCTTTCAGTGCTCATCCCTTTCATTTGCCAATACTAAACACAATGAAATGAGCCTATATCTTGTTTTTTTCACCACCAATTAGGCTTTTTTGGGGTTGGTATTTGTTTTCAGTAATTACTTTATTTTCAATGCATTTTAAAGGGAAAAACAAGGAAAAAATGAAAAAATACACTATTTCTCCAATTTCATCCCCTATAGTTTTAATATAAACACTGCTACTGTACATAAAACCCACACATTTGTTTTGCCTATTTGTCCTGGTTATCACAAGATTTTAATTATGTCCCTAGTACAAAGTATGGTGACAATATATTATCTGGAAATAAAGGTGTATTTTTTCTATGGTGTTTTTTTTTCACTAATCTCACGTGCACGCGTGGGAGAGTGCACACGCACACGGGAGCATGCACGCGAACACGTGCATGAGCACAACGGCAGCAGCACTGATTGACTTATAAAAACGTCCTGGAGCCATTAAGAGGCTCTAGCAGGACATTTTTATAAGTCTGCTTGTCATTAAGTGGTTAAAGTGGATCTTTTCCATAGAAAAGAAGGAAACACAGAGAAATCAAACCTATGTATATTTAGAGATAACAGCCGGTCTGATTCTCCCTTATCCTCTAGTAATGAGCCACTGTAATTTGAGCTATCAGCTTTGCCTAATCTGTGCTGCAGGTGCTGTGTTAATATGTAAACACAGAAGATTAACTTTTCCTCTGCTCCCATAAAACCAGGAAGAAAACATAATCTGCATAATCTAAATAGGAGTTCTGTGTGCTGCAACAAAGAAATGTTTTGCTTTAAAGCTTACCTCACTTGCAGAAAATGGTGTCAGGAGGCAATAAAAAATGTACAACAGTGTCCTAGACATAGTCATAGAATTGCAAAATCTTGAAAGAAATTTGGAATTTTCAGTCAATTTTGTTGCAATTTTTATGTGGATTGTACCTTCACCCTACAGTTTTGTCATCAGTGATAAGCAATGCTGAAGCATAACTTCATTCAGTTGTAAATCCATTCAACCTAAAGGTAGGTACACACATCCAATCTTGAGTGTCCAAATTTACCGCATTGGAAAATAAAGATTGGATGTGTCTACGCACCTTTAAACTATATAACTCGGTCACGGTGGACGATAAAAAGTGTTTAGGAAAGAATCTTCCATGTGTACATTGGCCCCCGATCACCCTTGATGTGTTGGCAAGCAATCTGCCTGGCAGGTTGACTTAACCAAGTGCTGGCCATGGGCATTGCTGCCCCTGCGTACCATGCCCGCTCTGTGCCACCTGTCAGCCCACTGCCCCCTCTCCATAGCAAAGGAACACATCTGTATAGCCTCGACCCCGCACTGTCACTTGAGGGATGTAGACCCAATCCCAGTCCTCATGTGTGTAAAGGGTTTAATATTCTGGAGGATGTAAAATAGGAAAAATATTCTTGAGGATGTAAATAGAAACATGGCTAATCATTTTTCAAGGGTCATTTTATTTTAGTATGAAAAAATTATAAACATACCACTGTAATTTATGACCCTAACCAGTCTGCATCAATAATATCACTGCAGCAGACGTGAATGTCTAAGTAGGCTTTGTATTTGAAAAGAAAATGTCAATAATCTCATGAAATGCCCTGCCTGGGTAGAGATCCTGTTCTTAAAGTGAACCTCCAGACTAAAAATCTACTCAGGAGCACTGAAAAGGTTTGGTGTTTCCTTAACAGTTTCACAGCATCAGAACTTTGTTTTTCTTACCCAAGCCTCATTTTTAGCTGCACAGAAGAAAACTGCCTGGGCATTTTTCCCCTGATGCTGTGCAAAGCATGATGGGATTTCTGATGTTCTCATTCTGCTGTTTTGGTGCAATTTTCTTCTTTCATTTTGAATTTGAAATTTTAAGCCTAGCGCGTGCAGTTGGGAGGGGTGATCAGGACACAGGACAGTTGGAACTGTGTCTCATGCTCCCTGTCACCTCCTTTCAACCAAAAAGATGGCTGCCCCCATGGAAAAGATGGCTGCCCCCATGACATCACAAACATTTGCCTGTTCTTTTAAAACAGGGTGGGTAAGAGATTATATTACCTATCTATTTTAATTAACATAACTAATGTAACTTAATGACAGTGTGTTTGTTTAGGCTGAAGGTCCCCTTTAAAGAGAACCTGAGATGGGAATGGAAAGAAAAACTATACATACCTGGGGCTTCCTCCAGCCTACTCCAGGCTTATCGCTCCTTTGCCGTCCTACTCGGCTTCCTGGTTCTTCTGCAATTGGCCCCGGAAAGCCCTCTGGTACGGGGACAACTGAGCCTGTGTGTCCAGGCTGTGCGCTCACTCCCGCCACGCTCCCTTCGCAGTACTGCTGCGCAGGCACAGAACTCTCCTGGCAATGGTAGCACGATGAGGGAGTGAGCGTGGCCGGACTGCGCTTGCGCCGAATGGCTCCAACTGCAAGATTTTTTGGGGCCAGTTGCAGACGAACCAGGAGGCGGAGGAGAACGGCAAAGGGAGTAATAAGCCTGGAGGGGGTTGGAGGAAGCCCCAGGTATGTATATTTTTTCTTTACATTCCCATCTCAGGTACACTTTAAGACATGGAATTAATCTCGAATCCAGGAAAACTGAAAAACGTACTTTTTGTTTAAGTTGTTTATATTTACAGGCCCTTTAATATTGTTTGCAAAGTGGAACAAATTAAGTAATAAAAAATCAACTTGAAATGAATGTCCGCATGTTTTATAACCGCTGCATGATTTCATTACATGCAGGCACAACAGAACGTCATTTATAGACAGAGAGTGCTGTTCGCAGTGCACATTATTCTGACAGAGAATATTAATAAGATTAAAGGAAACTAATTAGATCGGCTTCCAATATGTATGAGAATAATTTCACCATAAATTAAATACACTGGATGTAGTGCTCCGCCGAGCCATAAATAACGGCATATAATACCAAACATTTTGCTACATTATCTAATCAATTTGCCGGCATAAATACTCCGCTGTTGGCATCAGTATTCAATAATGGTCTTGGAAGGGTCTCGGATCTGAGTTATCAGCGGATCAGCCATACCCTTGCCTAATTGCATTTTGTTACTAATTTTGTCCTCTGATAAATAATGAATACAGAGCTCTAGAGATTCGTTTGAAGAAACCTGCAATGGAAAAGCAATTCACCTATAAACTGAATTTGACCATTACACCATTCTTTTTAAAGTGTGCTTTATCAAAAGATAAAACAACAGACAAACAACTTTCTAGAATACAGGAATGTTGCCTCAGCCCACCAGCACAGCATCACCAAAATCGAAACAGGGCTTTCTGGCGCCCTGCTATAGCCAAGTAGCACCGAAGCTTGGTGCGGCTATAGCAGCAGGGGCGTAGCAATAGGGGGTGCAGCGGTAGCGACCGCATCGGGGCCCTTGGGCCAGAGGGGCCCCGAATGGCCCTCCTTCAACTACAGTATTAGCTCTATATTGGTCCTGTGCTCATAATAATCATTTATATATATACTTTGAATAGTGGTAATCATTAACAAACTATTCCCCATCACCTTCTTGCACCTCTGACATTGTAGTTGCCATTGGCAGCTTTTAGTGCGCCGTTTTAATTGCTATGTATAGAGTGCATGGGGGGCCCCATTGTAAAACTTGCATCGGGGCCCACAGCTCCTTAGCTACGCCACTGTATAGCAGTAATGCTAGTCTGCACCCTGCACAAGGTAATTTATGATCCGGCGATAGCCAGATCCCAAATTACTTCTCACACCGAGTTTCTAGGACCAGAAAGCTCTGTGCCCAGCTGCCATGTACTCCCCCAAAATAGCCCTGCTTTGAGATGAAGGGAAACGAACGAACAGTGAAACTTGTTTTTGTTTTTTTTTGATCACTCAGACTGCAAGACCAACTTCCACCCTCTCCTGGAGCTTGACAGTCTAAACCACACCCACTCTCCAAAGGCATTTCAGTAAGCAATCATGCACAGCATCATTTATTTCAAAGGCAGTATCCTAAATTAGAATGGGAGGTGAGAAAGAAGAAATACCAGCCTAAGGTCACATGACCATATACCAGTGGAACATGACCTCAACAGTCCAAGAATAAGGTTTTGTAAGAAATCACCTGTATTTTCTGCTGAAGAATTGAAGCAAAAATGGACTACAGCGGCTTAATCTGTGTATGGGAGCCTTATAGGTAAGAGGTCTCATCGGGGCGTAACTAGAGGTGTGCAGCCCCTGCAATTGCAGGGGGGCCCAGGGCTGTGGGAGGCCCAACTGCTCACCTTCCCTTCCTCCGATACAGGGGACTATACAGCAGATCAGGTGTTTTGTGGCTACACTTGTTATGGGTGTGAAGATCATGATGGCCACACTTGTTTTATGATCCTTGTGAGATGGGTCCAAGGCATAAAAGTTTTGCTGGGGTGCCCCACGAATTGTAGTTACATCATTGGGTCTCATTTACTTTTCTGAGTAACAAATGGATAGTTGTACTCCTATACAGTTATCCTTGGAAGGGAATCTGTGTCCATATCTCTTGTAAAGCAACCATTAAACAAGAACAACCATTATACGTGATGTTATATTATTGCCTGGTGCTTTTCTGGCTTCATGGTTATTTGTCTCTGCTTTTGAAATGGACTTTAATTGTCATGTTTAAACTGAGACTTCAGTCTGAGTAATAAATTCTGTCTGCTCCTTTACCCCGTACTAAACTGGCCAACTGTTGCCATCTCTAGTCGTGTGATATTGGTGACATGATTAGTGGGCATCAGGCATTGAATAGCCTAGTATGGCTTTTCTTGAGAGACGTCTAATTTCTTGAGAGAGGTCCAACACTGTAATCCAAGACTTGTGTGCTGGAAGTATCTGTGCTTGTCATAACTAGAAATGTGTCTTCTTTAAAGGAAACCCAAGGTGAAAATAAACTGATGAGATAAACAAATGTATCTATCCTCTATGCTGCACAGGAAGTAAATCACTGGGATTCCTGGGTTTCCCAGTTGTTATGGGCTGCAATGCCACCAACATTTTTAAAATTCCTGCGTTGCCCATTGACTTACATTACATTACTTATATTACTGCATTGCCACAGAAGTCCGACAATAACACGCTGTTGACTTTGCGGCTGCTCGGCAGTGGATCGGAACCTCTGGCACAACGTGACACTGTAAGTGCGCTAAGCTCCATTGCCTTGCATTGCCGTTGTGTTTCCCTGCGGTAAAAGGGGCCTCCGTGAAAAGGTCATTTTTGGGCCACAAATGTTGAAAGGGACTGCTGTGTAGTTGGAGCTTTCAGTGGCTGCGTGGGCTGGAAAAGTGCTCTACTAATAAAGCCAGCCCAGTCACCTTGTTGGTACATTATCAATGCTGGAGCTTTCAGTGGCTGGAAAAGTGCTCTACTAATAAAACCAGCCCAGTCACCTTGTTGGTACATTATCAATGCTGGAGGAGGTAGGGAGGAAAGGTGGTTGGCACTGCAGCAAGTTCCAATCAATATGAGTAGGAGTCTGGCAGAAAACCACTTCGCTTCACTCGCTATGGTGATGCTGCGTTCTCTGACCATAACAATAAGATTGTACAGAGAAAAGAAGGAAAAGGAAATATCGGCACTGCAGCATTCCATTTAATCTATAGTGAGATACATCATACAGAATACACATAAAAGTGGTTGTTGTGGAACATATCGATGCTAGGAGCGATGTGGATGGTGGTGGGTGTTGTGCACTGTTAGCCTGACCGCCATTTCGCACGAATATGCGTTTACAGAGGCTGTAATGATTAAAGCCTCCGTAGAAGCGCATATCCACGTGAAAAACGGCCATCAGGCTAACAGTGCCCAACACTCACCACCATCCACATCACGCCTACCACCGGTATGTTCCACAACAACCACTTTTCCCTACATTATCAATGCTGATTCCCAGGTCTGCATCATGACTAGAGTTGGGCCGAACCTCCGATTTTAGGTTCGCGAACCGGGTTCGCGAACTTTCGCGGAAGGTTCGGTTCGCGTTAAAGTTCGCGAACCGCAATAGACTTCAATGGGGATGCGAACTTTGAAAAAAAAAAAAAATTATGCTGCCCACAAAAGTGATGGAAAAGATGTTTCAAGGGGTCTAACACCTGGAGGGGGGCATGGCGGAGTGGGATAGATGCCAAAAGTCCCCGGGAAAAATCTGGATTTGACGCAAAGCAGCGTTTTAAGGGCAGAAATCACATTGAATGCTAAATGACAGGCCTAAAGTGCTTTAAAACATCTTGCATGTGTATACATCAATCAGGTAGTGTAATTAAGGTACTGCTTCACACTGACACACCAAACTGTTCACTGAACAGAACAGGTATGCAGTGGCGGGTTCACTGAACAGGTATGCAGTGGCAGGATCAATGAACAGGTATGCAGTGGCAGGATCACTGAACAGGTACGCAGTGGCAGGATCACTGAACAGGTATGCAGTGGCAGGATCAATGAACAGGTATGCACTGGCAGGATCACTGAACAGGTATGCAGTGGCAGGATCAATGAACAGGTATGCAGTGGCAGGATCAATGAACAGGTATGCAGTGGCAGGATCAATGAACAGGTATGCACTGGCAGGATCACTGAACAGGTATGCAGTGGCAGGATCAATGAACAGGTATGCACTGGCAGGATCACTGAACAGGTATGCAGTGGCAGGATCAATGAACAGGTATGCACTGGCAGGATCACTGAACAGGTATGCAGTGGCAGGATCAATGAACAGGTATGCACTGGCAGGATCACTGAACAGGTATGCAGTGGCAGGATCAATGAACAGGTATGCACTGGCAGGATCACTGAACAGGTATGCAGTGGCAGGATCACAGTACAGGTATGCAGTGGCAGGATCAATGAACAGGTATGCACTGGCAGGATCACTGAACAGGTATGCAGTGGCAGGATCAATGAACAGGTATGCACTGGCAGGATCACTGAACAGGTATGCAGTGGCAGGATCAATGAACAGGTATGCACTGGCAGGATCACTGAACAGGTATGCAGTGGCAGGATCACAGTACAGGTATGCAGTGGCAGGATCACTGAACAGGTATGCAGTGGCAGGATCACAGTACAGGTATGCAGTGGGCTGAGGGCTCACTGAACAGAACAGGTATGCAGCCAGGAAGAAGTTAAGCCTAACTAATCTTTCCCTATGAGAGACTGCAGCAGCTCGCCCTACTCTCACTAATGCAGGCACACGAGTGGCCATAACGGCCGCCGCTGCCTGCCTTATATAAGGGGGGGTGGGGCTCCAGGGGCTAGTGTAGCCTAATTGGCTACACTGGGCCTGCTGACTGTGATGTAGAGGGTCAAAGTTGACCCTCAGGTGCATTATGGGGCGAACCGATTTTTTGCGAACTTTTGCCGCAAAACGTTCGCGTGCGACACCCGCACGCGAACCACCTAAGTTCGCGCGAACCACGTTCGCCGGCGAACCGTTCGGCCCAACTCTAATTATGACGCTGCTTCCATATTGAAACACATTTCTTAAGAAGATGCTAACTTATTAGCACTGCCAAACCTCCCAGCAAAAATGTTTTTAATGGAGAACCTGAAGTACATTGTATAATTGCTATTCACTGCCATATTTACCATTAAGAGCTTCACAAAGATAATCACTTTTAAACAGCTGAAGTGGATTCCCACAGCCGTCTGCAGTTTCTTGGTACTGCAGACGAGAAGCACAATCTGTACATCTCTCTGCAAAGTGCATTTGCCAGAGGCAGGGTTTAGCCTTCCACCCGCACTACTGGTCCGGAAAATGCATCATCAGAATGGAAAAATAAGAAAGTATTCATGTACATTTTAACCAAAGTTCCGGATAGATAAATTAAGAATGTTAATTTAAGGACAAGTTTTAACCATTTTCAAGCTCTAAAGTTACACACTACCCAGCAAGCTCATGGTGAACCAGGACTCCTACAACAAAGGATGATTTGAATAGTCAGCAGTAATGCATCCTGGGAGACATCATATGCTCGCTCTAACCGGAATAATCACAAATACCTTCTGTTTTAAGAAGGCAAACTTTCATTTTGCGTAACATTTTAGTAAGAGGGTGTGGCTATCTTGGGATGACATGGTCATTGTTTTAGGAGGAAACAGTATTAAAGTAGAAATACTTGTTATGGCTTGGATTGGAGAGCACAGAGGCCACAGTGTTAGACAGGGAAATCATACCTCCCCACTCTCCCTTTTTCAGAGGGACGGACCCTCTTTGGGACCCCCAATGCAGCTGTCGCTTTTTCTTTTTTCATTTATAACTCTGTCAGAACAAATTTACAATTCTATGTAATTCTATGTATTTTTCTACTGAAAATGTGTTTAATTGAATCTACAATTCATCCCATTCCCCATTCTTTAAATGACTATATTTTCTATTTTTATATGAAAGAAAACCAAAGATGATATAAATATGATACGTATGGGTTCGATGACAAAACGGTATATTTTGCTTATGAATTCTTTGTGGTATGCATAACCAGCGGAGTGACAAGAACATCTTAAAGGTGGCCCTCATTCTTCTCTCAAAAAGTTGGGAGGTTATGGGACATGGTGGCCTGCCACACTTGTCATGTGATCATATGACCCCTGGCAGTTCACAGGAGTTGAGAAGTTGGTTATGAACATAGTGGAAGAAATATCCTTTAGTTAGTTTTTTTTTATTCCTGACCTTAAAGGGACTCCGACTACTGAAAAGTACTTAAAGATGCATACCTTTCTGTAGTTTGTGCTCTCCTCTATCCTTTGATGTCTGAATTCTACACCAAATCGTTTTTGTTCGATTTCAATTTAAAAATCTCGGCTGCCATCTTGGCTATGTTATAACTTCCGGGTCACCCTTGTCTTCTCTGTTAGAGAAGTGCATCACTGAATGAAGCAGGAAGAGGAATTGACACGCATGGCCATTGCAAGAGGCTCCTCCAGAGGGGTCATAGCACGAATTTGTTGGAAGTCGCCTGGCTTAAAGGCATGCCCATGAGAGATGCCCATGAGAGGTGCTCTGAGTCCCTTTAAAATAAGAAACATAACTAAGCATAATAAATAAAGCACAAATGCCATTTTAAATAAAAGTGAAATATTTCCCTTAATGGATCACGTGATATGAAATAAATCTTGTACTTGTGTGAGCAGAGCTGCAGGGCCAGCATAACAGGTTATCCATTGTTTCATCACCTCTCCAGTCTCCACATCAGCCATCCACATTTCATTGTGTTCCCTCTCCGCTGGCAGCTTGTTCTTTAACATTAATGCCAATACAACCCTGAGCTGCCTTCAGTTCAAAAGGATCAACATTTATTTACTATACCTTGAAAGCACTTGACATTGTCAAAGTAAGGGAACATTGCAGAACTTGACACATCACCCAATGTATTTATATTTGCAGTACAGCTAGTCAGCTACAACATGTGTCATAAACCAGCTGCTCTGGCGTACTGCCCCTGATTTAAAGAATCCAATCGTATTGTAGAGGTGGCACACCTTACCCTGGTGTGGGTGCTATGGCCTGTGGATGCTGAGCCCAAACATCCAGAATTATAACAAGCAGAAAGAGTCCAGGTCAGCACACCATTGGAAGATTCAAGTTTCTTCAATTTATTGCTTCATAAGCACATAGATATGACAATTGTTTCGGGGCCAACAACGGGTCCCCTTCCTCAGACAGTGCAGTGCAGTGATTTAAAGAGGACATTGGCCAATAAAAAAAAGAAAAGGTAAATGTGGAAACTCAAACCCCAATCTAAACCATATGCTGTGGCAATGTGACTCTATTCAAGCCTTTTGGTGAGATTAGATTGCCTTTGTGATGGTTTCTCTACAACGTAGAGTTAACCCACTATTTTGCTGGTTCCACAACATTGGACAAATGGAAGAAGATGTACCTCCAATTACTAAGTGGGTACATTTGCTTCTCTTAGCAGCCAAAAAGGCAGTTCTGAAACGATGGTTAGACCCCCTCACCCCCCACCTAAGGGGAAGTGAAGGAACTTCTCAAACATATGCTTCAAATCGCGAGACTTATCTTGGAAAGGCTAAAACCAAAAACAGTACCAACATTTTTTAAAACATGGTAAGTCTTAGCAAGAGACCAGATAATTCAAGTAGTGAAACCATTTGAAGACACAGAGTGGTATTTAAAATGCAAAATAGGGGGTTGCTTGTGGAAATTTTGTGTTTGGGAGGCAACTGTTTGAGGTGCTGCGGACCGGTGGGAAGGGGGGAAGGGTGGAGGAGGGAGATAGGTGACCTATGCTGGTTATGTTCACTTATGTTTTATGTTATAAAACTAGCAAATTCATGAAATTTAAGTTTTATGTTGTTTCAGTTGAACAGGATACCCTCCTCCCCTTATATTATAAAAATTGGCCATGAGAACTACCGTAGGTGGAGAAATGCTATGCCTGCACCATGATATGGGAAAATAGTAGATTGAGAGGGGACGAATTAAGAAACCTGAGTGGAGGTGGTCGTCTTTTAACGCTTTAAGATTAGAATATGCTTCTACTCTTACAGTTACTAGGTATTACACCTGCAATAATGGGATATCTTGTGAAACAGAAATAGCTTAATAACAAATTGTAAAATGGCTGTGATCCAGCTGTGAGAACCTTTGAGATAATTGACTCCTCTGTAATATGTCTCTCATGCTGTGTCAATAAAACAATTTTTTTTAAAAAAAAGGTAAACAAGGGATAGGATAGGAGTAGCCTGTTGTTGTTAGAATTTATAAATGTATTAAAACTTAGCAGTTTCTGCTTCTCGAAAGAGAATTTAATGTATTTGTGCAACTCATGGGCCCATATGCAATTCACTTTTTCTCCATAGTTTTCTCCAAGTTGATATTTTTACACCTTGTCAAAATGCCTTTAAACTACCAGCAAACAATAACATACTCAAAATAATTTAGATTTTTCTTGTTCCCAACTTTAGGGTACTTTTTTCAACTGTAAAATTCTGAAAAGTTATTTTAAAGTGAAGATGAAAATGTTCTCCTGGGAGATAACTCAGGAGAAAAAGTTAATTGCATATGGGCCATGGTGAGAAGTGATTCATTGTGGTGGGGCCGCACAATTTCCATATTTTTGGTGCCTAGAGGTACTTCAGGTCTGCCCTATTAAATTTTAATAGCAGATCTCCATTACCACTTATACAATCAAACTTCCTGTACTGTTGTGACAGCACTTGGGTAGTTATTTGGAAGTGCTATTTTCATTGTAACACTGAAAATGTTAAATCTGTGCGAGAGTAGAGATTTTTTTATGTACTGATTCTGTTAGGGGTTATGAGAAGTGTATTCCTGTGTCCAAGTGAAACCGGTGCATGAGGCTGTATTACCCCCTCCCATTAGCCTGACTGCTGGAATAGCATAGTGGGGCTAGTGTGATGATGTCATCAGAATAATATAAACTTCTATAAAGAATATGCAAGCTTTATTTCCTTTATGTTTTAATGGTAACCTAAGAGAACAGGGTTAGGAATACATATAAGCGATGGGGGATTTTTAGGTAATCATGATACAGTAAAAATGTTTCTACAGTCAATATGGAAGCAGGAAATTGGGGTGCCGGGGCTGTCCATAATGCAAAATACAGCGAAATATGGCTACAAATAGTGGGCACAGCTGTGGGCACCCAAATTTCACACTACTGCTGCTATTCATACAGGCACACATGGCAGCACCTGAAAATTTTTGTGGATTTGCATTCGGTGGCCGAGGGGGTGGTTGAGGTTAGGCGTGGGGGTAAAGGTTAGGCGTCCAAGGAGGTTGTTAAGGCTAGCAGTGGGGGGTTAAGGTTAGGTGTCTGGGGGGGAGGTTTGGCGTTGGTAGAGGGAGGGCTCTGTGTGAGAATAGGGTTGGGTTTTCCTGTAGCAAAATATCTATAACTTTTACAGATATTTTACCAATGAATATACCACTGTAAAATCGTAGAATATTTGTAAAATACAAATATTCTTTATCGGTAATTCCCAGGTGCCCACTTTTCCCTGTGTCTCTATTTCATGTACCCTTCACCTTCCCTGCATGTTCCACATCTGCAAGTGTCCAGTGATGTGAGTGCCTCAGCCCCACACTACGTGCATTCAACTCTCTATTTATGAGCTCCTCTGCTCAATGTAAGAAAAAGTGACACAGGGTCAGGGTAATACAAATAAAGGGCAGATTATGAACAAAGAGGGTCGAACCCATTCCTACAGCTCACACTGTGGCGTACGTGTTTGGGACACCATGGCTACTTTGGGTGCTAGCTCAATGTTGGTAGTTAAAATATTGGTATTATAATATTACCGATATTTTATTACCCCCGTACCTAATTCTAATGCTAAACTTTGTATTACCTAACACTAACTCCGCTCCTTATACCTAATACTAACCCTTTACTATTACCTACCACTACCCCCGATCTCTGACACCCATCCCATTGCAATTAGATAATTGAAGTACTAGCCGATTGGTTAATGCGAGCCGAATCTTGTAGCCGGACTACTAGCTGATGAACTACTGACAGCTGATTGGCTAGCCCAACCCACCAGGGTGGCGCCAAATACCGCAATTAACATTGCAGTACAGTACAGCCGGGAATTTTATTTGCCTGCTTCTTCCTCTATGGATTATATGGCTAATGCTATTACCCTACTTTAAAATACCTCTCATTGTTTGAAAATGAAAGCAGACCTGAACTCAGAACTTCCTCTCTGTTCTAAAAGATAAGCAGCAGCATAATCACCTTTAAAGAAAAGCATGTCTTTATTACAACTGATAAAAATTCTGCAATAAATCCAGTGTGTCTACTTCCTGCTTTCATGGAAGCAGACATAGGGTTAACATCCTGTGTTTATAAATTATGTTTATAAATTAGTAGCTATACCTCGGCAGAGGAGATTGACCTGACACAGCTGAGAGATCAAATTACAACCACTGCTTAGTTACAGATGAGGGAGAATTAGACAGGCTAAACTCTCTAAATACATACAGGGTGCATTCCTCTATGTTTTCCTTCTGTCCTGTGCAAGCGTTCAGGTCCACTTTAAAGACTGCTATCTTTTATTTTCAACTTTGAAACCCGTCTGGTATAGAGCTACTGTTAGTGACTAGAAAAGAAAAGAACAATAATAGCAATGTCAGCAGGTATGTTGACATTCAGCAGTAAATCACATTTGTACACAGTCTGATGGTTATCCCTTACAGTCAGCAGAATAACACATTGCATTATTAGATGTACATGTGTCGTGTGTCACTCTGTGTTACATGTAGAAGTGGCAGCTTCATATTCTGAAATGGTTTATTGATTCTGGATTTCCTACTGTTAACAATATACAGTATATATACTGTATGTTTTCCCCTGCGTAATCAGAGTCAGGCTTCTGTGTCTCCCCTTTGCAGGCATCATAGTTATCGGCTGCCAGATGATATTCCCTTCTGAGTAAACAAAGGCAAACTCAGCGTTATCAATTATCAAGTGATTTTAAAGCCACAGACAGATGGTATGCTCATATAAAGGAGATCATTCTCAACAATAATACAGTAAATGTAGCATATTATTGAAATGTCAATCACAACAATGTTTCCGAATGTGCTAATTTCACAGGTGATTAGTAGAGAGGACTTGGATTTTCACACCAAATTATTTTCACAGTAAAAAGTGGCTTTTCGTGGAAATGCATTGAAGTCTTGAATGCATTGGTAAACATTAAATATCTAGAGGGGTATTGGGGAGTTCCTCAGTGCTGCCCCCTGCCTCTGGGAACGAAAGAGTGCAGTGTTCCTGACAGCTTCCCATCTGTTATAAATGCTGCTGGCCTGTTACCAGATCATTCTGTAACTGGCACAGCAGGGAATCTCAGCATTGCCTGGCCTGAGTTTCTGGACAGTAGTGAGTAGTGCGGCCCAAAGCAACATCACGTGGGCATAAGCAGTGCTGACACTCCCAAACGTCTGGATACTAGATACAGCCAAATCTGCAAAATCAATGTCAGCATGAAGTGGAAGGTTTACCTGTGTGATTTCTCTGGTGAAGAAAGTGTTTTTTTTTCTCTGTCCCTTAAACTGAATGTGAACATGGTGCTTGCCTTTGCCTGTGTTACTTCTTTAGTGCTAATGTATTGTTTCTTTCCCAAAGCCCTTGTTCAGGATTGTATTTTTTGCACATGTTGGGTAAATTATAATTTGCAAAGCAAACAGTTTTGTGCATACAGCCTTGTTGCATTCACCTTTCTTATTACGTGGCTGTCTGAGCTTGCAATGCTGGCTTCCTGTCCTATTGTCAGATACTGCTTGTCAGATACTGTAACTCTCCAACCTGTGATATTTTTTAACGCTCCCTCAAAACTCACTTTTTCAAACAAGCATATGCTCTATCTCAGGGGTCTCAAACTCAATTTACCTGGGGGGCCGCAGGAGGCAAAGTCAGGATGAGGCTGGGCCGCATAAGGGATTTCACAATCGCGGCGCATCGCCGCCTCTGCCCGCCCTTCTCACTCTTCCTTCACAGAGAGGGGCGGGGAGAGGCGGCGATTGACGTCAGGAGGGGCAGAGCTGAAGCTGAAGGCGATTTGGGGGCTCTGCAGCCCTCGTTTAGCGGCGAGGATGCGGCGAATTACTTGGGAGCACTAAAGCAAACTATAAGGAAGCTTTTGCCAGCGAGGGCCACAAAATAATGTATCGAGGGCCGCAAATGGCCCGCGGGCTGCGAGTTTGAGACCCCTGCTCTACCTTAAGCCATTCCCCCTTTGGCCTAAGGCCAAGTTGCACTTCTTACTAGATAACCTAAAAAAAACACTGTGCCTCTAGGTATGAATGTCATATACTATCCCCCCTCCCCCCCCCCCCCCCCCCCCCGGCATTATTTTAGATTCTAAGCTTGCAAAGGCAGGACTCTCTCACCATTTTGTATCTTTGAATTTGTTATATATTTTCTTCATCACGTTACTTTTGTAATTACCAATTCTGTACTTTACACCGATTCTGTATTTTGTATATTGGTGTATACTATTGTCTTTATTATATACCTTATGCTTGTTTCTTACTTTGTACAGTGCCACTGAATATGAGGGAGCTTTATAAAACCATAATAATAATAATAATAATAATAATACTGCTTGGCTGAACTGAAAAGCAATCTTTGTTTTCTCCAAAAGCAGCCAGTAATTAACTGTGAACACAGAGCAGACTTTGCCCACCTCCTACCTTTGCTGCACAAGATGGAACAGAGGAAGGGGTGAGTGTGGCCAGAAAGCACTGCACACAGCAATAGTTAATAAACAGAGGCGCGAACAAGTATAACGTGCTACAAACAGTTAAAAAGAACTTATATCCAAGGAGGGACACAAATGGTCTCATTCAAAGCCAAAACAACTGTATTTGGGTACAACTAAACGTCAGCTTTCATGAAATGTTTGGTTTCTGAAAAGGTGAAATTTTCAAGTGAAACATTTTCTGTGTTCTGAGTATCTGAACAATTTGTTGTACCATTAACGGCTGTTGTTTCACTAAGCCAATAAAGGCACACTATGGCATCATGTAGGTAGCTAAGGAGCCCACCCTGTAGATAGAGAGCACCCACTTAGGTAGCCAGAAAGCCCCCCTGTTTTAGTTGCCAAAGAGGGGGAGTGGATGCAGAGTGTTTGCAGCAGGACTGCAGTGAATATTTACATTAACTCACCTGCCGTTATCTACATGCCACATTTACTTTCTTATTTCCTTGCATCTTGTCTCTCTCACTGGCAATATCACTTCCTAGAGAACACTGTTGCTATTATAGTGAGCAAGACAGGATTCAAGGAATCAGTACATGTGGCGCGTGGCTTCCACCAGGTGAGTTAATGTAAATACTCAGTCTGCATGCGCCCCGCCCTTCTGCCCCGGGCGAAGCCCCGCCCTGCCTGTGCCTATAAACAGGCTTGGTGACAAGAATGAGATTTCTGTAAATGTAGCGCTAAAGTTAAAGCGTACTTGAACTCAGAACTTCTTCTCTGCTCTAAAAGATATGCAACACCATAATAACCTTAAGGGCTTGTTCACACTACTATAGCTTTTTAAGCGCTAGTGATTTAAAAATGCAATGCTGTGGGGGAGGTTTACAAAATCACATTGCTCCAGTGAGAACACACACATAGGATAACATTAGCGAGAGCTTTTAAAATCACAAAGCGCTTAGAAAAGCTCTTGTAGTGTCAACAAGCCCTTACATAAATACATTTATTTGTTGCAGCTCTCAGATCTCCTGCAATAAAAAAGGGAATAATTGGAAAAAGAAATGTATGAATGATATACAGTATTTACATTCTTTTTAGAAAACAGGTTTCTTCCTCGATTCCAACTGAATCATTTGAAGATAGATTACAGTACATATTGCGATTATCAACAATGCAGTTGAGGGGGATTTTTGCATATTCCAATGCACAGCTGTTTGGGGCAATTATTTTATAGAGAAGCTGAAAGCAAAAGTAATTTCAGAAACAAACTAGGTGTCCAAAGATGCTGGTAACACAAAGTAAAAGTGTCTTGACTTTGATTAGGAGTCAATAACGCACCCATAGCCCCCAACCGCCCCGTTTTCAGCGGGACAGTCCCGATTTGGGGGGGCTGTCCCGCTATCCCTTTATGACCCCCCAGTTTCCCGGGCGGCTGGGGGGGGGGGGGGGTCAGATGTGCAAAAGAAATGATCAAGGCCCCAGCCGGCGGATGTGGTGTGTGGGATGCGGGTCTGGGATAGTATTGTTCCTCCCTCCGAATGTGCCCCCCAGTGTCCCCCTGTATGCAGAGAGAAGAGCACAGCGGAGCGGGCAGTCTTACCATTCCTTCTCGCGTACGGGCATCTCTTGCTTCCAGCTACTTCCTGTGACGTCACAGGAAGCAGGAAGCGGAGAAGACCAGATGCCCGTACACGAGAAGGAATGGTAAGACTGCCCGCTCCGCTGCGCTTCTCTCTGCATACAGGGGGACACTGGGGGGCACATTCGGAGGGAGGGAGGGACAATACTATCCCAGACCCGCATCCCACACACCGCATCCGCCGGCTGGGGCCTCGAACATTTCTTTTACCTCCTCACCCATGGGCACCCTCTTCCCACCCACAATTATTTTTTTTAATAAAGGATATATATATATATATATATATATATACAGTATATATATATATATATATATATATATATATATATATATATATATATAATGATTGACTAGGGGTGTGTCAGGGGGTGTGGTTGGGGGTGTGTCGGGGCATGGCTTAAATGTCCCACTGTCTCGTCTCAAAAAGTTGGGAGGTTTGAACACACCCTGTGTCCCCTCATTTTTGACTCTGCTTCACTTCCTGTCTCGAGTCTTGATGCTTCCTGTCTCTATAGCATGCCCTCACCCCAATCCCTTTTCCAGTAAATTTCTGTTGCACACTGAGGCACCCTGGACAGTACTGTATAAAGCTGGCTAGTTTAGACACAGGTTTCCCACACAGGAAGTACAGGAACAAAGAAAACATAATAAGTTCTTTTTCATAGCTTTTATGAAATCACTGGTGGTCTTTCAAATGCTAGACGGCATTTATGAAATGCTATTGAAACTCCTACACAGAGCTTAATTAAAACTAATGCTGAGGTAGTGCTTTAAGAACCATATAAGTTTATACCTATGACAATATAGGGATTTGTCCTTTCATGGATTAAATATTTTTAGTCTTGGTAAACAGACATTACATAAAGGATAAAAATTCTCAGGAGAAATACTGCAGATTGACAAGAAAGGGATTACTGCATTATGAAGCCAATACAAGTACAGCAAGAATATTTAAAAGCCCTTAATAAACACTTAGCACAGCTGAAAATACCTATTTAGCTGCTGCAGCACACACTATTTCTGAAGCTCAGTGGGGAAAGTTTAAAAGTCAGAACTAAAGTAATTTATATTGAGCTGTCACATTATATTTCTGTGTTTCCAGCAGCTCAAGTAATGTGTGCATACAAAGAGAACACTTGAGAAAGTAACTTGAGGGGTTTTCAAAAGTTCTGGTTTATTTGTATTTTTACAGACATGGTTATGCAGTTCCACAAGTTCCACTCACCAACTCTCTGTGCCTAATTTACTAAGGTCTGCACTGGAGAATATATTTGTTTCAAAAGTGTTAGCCATTATTATTTTGCTTTGCTGGCCATCTCCTCTGGGCTCCTCTTCTCAAAAATAACACTTTAACCTCCCTGGTGGTAAGCCCGTGCTGAGCACGGGCTATGCCGCCGGGAGGCACCGCTCAGGCCCCGCTGGGCCGATTTGCATAATTTTTTTTTTTTGCTGCACGCAGCTAGCACTTTGCTAGCTACGTGCAGTGCCCGATCGCCGCCGCTACCCGCCGATCCGCTGCTATACGCGCCGCCGCAGCCACCCCCCCCCAGACCCCGTGCGCTGCCTGGCCAATCAGTGCCAGGCAGCGCTGTGGGGTGGATCGGAGTCCCCTTTGACGTCACGACGCCATGGCGATGGGGGAAGCGGGATCTCTTGATCTCCGATCGCCGGCGGCGATCAGAGGGGCTGGGGGGATGCCGCTGAGTAGCGGCTATCATGTAGCGAGACCTCGTCTCGCTACATGAAGAAAAAAAAAAAATTATTTGCTGCCCCCTGGCGGATTTTGACAAACCGCCTGGAAGGTTAAGGAAACCTAAAGTGATGAAAAGAAGGACAGTTTAATTTACCTGGGGCTACTTTCAGTCACCTGCAGGGTTGCTCGAATGTACCACAATTCGATTTGGGAACATTCGAATTCGGGCCCAGGGAAAATTCGGATTTGGATGCAATCACCGAATTCGGTTCGGATTCGAATTCGGTTCTGGTTGCATAAAAAAATTCGGGAAAAATTTGTGTTCGCGAATTCGGATTGGGTTTTTTTTTTTTTTAAAGGGAAATCACATGTAAATAGGCCTAATATAAAAAAAAAGAAAAATGTGATGGAAAACTTTTTTTTAAGCATTTCTTGTTTATTCATCGTCACCGTCTTCTTTTTTTTCTCTCCATCTTTTTCTTCACCATCTTCTTTTTCTGTTTTACCCTCTTTTTGTTTCTCGTCATCAATCATTCATCACTATCATCTTCATCATCTTCTTCTTCACTGGCATCTGGTTCTTTAAGTTCTTCTTCTTCTTCACCTGGTTCATCTTCAATTGTTGTTTCATCTTCTTCTTCACCTGGTTCTTCTTCGTCTTCTTATTCTCCTTCTTCATCATCATCATCTGGTTCTTCTACACCTTGTTCTTCTCTTCTTCTTCTTCACCTGGTTCTTCTCTTCTTCTTCACCTGGTTCTTCTCTTCTTCTACACCTGGTTCTTCTCTTCTTCATCTTCACCTGGTTCTTCTCTTCTTCATCTTCACCTGGTTCTTCTCTTCTTCTTCACCTGGTTCTTCTCTTCTTCTTCTTCACCTGGTTCTTCTCTTCCTCTTGTTCACCTGGTTCTTCTCTTCTTCTTGTTCACCTGGTTCTTCTTCATCTTCTTATTCTTTTCGTCAACATCATCTGGTTCTTCTTCACCTAATTCTTTTCTTCTTCACCTGGTTCTTTTCTTCTTCACCTGGTTCTTCTTCTTCTTCTTCACCTGGTTCTTCTTCTTCTTCACCTGGTACCTGGTTCTTCTTCTTCTTCGCCTGGTTCTTCTTTTTCTTCTTCTTCACCTGGTTCTAGTTCTTCTTCATCATCTGGTTCTTCTTCTTCACCTGATTCTTCTTCTTCTTCTTCACATGGTTATTCTTCTTCTTCTTCACCGTCCACCACCAACATTCTTTGTTTTTTCCCTTACAGAACTGTACTGTTGTAAAATGTTATCTTCAACACCAGCATAGCTATTGTAGTGGCGTAATAGCTAGTTGTGCATGGCAGCAGCACATAATTCTGTGGACCCTGGCGGTGGGAACACAGACAGGCAGGAGGATAAACTCAGCAGGAGGAGGAGGAGTGGCGAATGGCAGCAGGCAATGTTTCAACCCAGACACCTCAGAATTGTTTTTGTTTATACAACAGTATAGATATTGTAGTGGCGTAATAGCTAGTGGCGCATGGCAGCAGCGCATAATTCTGGGGACCCTGGCGGTGGGAACACAGACAGGCAGGAGGATAACTATAGCAGCAGCAGCAGCAGCAGGAGGAGGAGGAGGAGTGACGTATGGCAGTAGGCAATGTCACAGGCCAATGGTACCTAGCGTTGGTACCATGGCTGAAAATAAACACCAAAGAGCAGGAGGAGGTTCCGGACAGCAGTCGTGCAGCCCACATTGTGCCCAATGCACAACTGGGACAGCACAGTTTTCAACCCAGACACCTCAGAATTTTTTTTTTTATACAACAGTATAGCTATTGTAGTGGCGTAATAGCTAGTGGCGCATGGCAGCAGCGCATAATTCTGTGGACCCTGGCAATGGGAACACAGACAGGCAGGAGGATAAACTCAGCAGGAGGAGGAGGAGTGGCGAATGGCAGTAGGCAATGTATTCTGTGGACCCTGGCGGTGGGAGCACAGACAGCAGGATAACTACAGCAGCAGGAAGAGAAGTGACGTGTGGCAGCAGCAGGCATGCATTGTGTGGTGCACAGCAGGAGGATGAAAATCAGTGCTTCGTAATATGTTGGTGCTGTATAAATACAATAAATAAATAAATACACAAATAAATAAATTCATAAATAAATCAGTAAATTCATAAATATATAAATACATCAGCAACAGCAGCAGGAAGAGGAGTGACATGTGGCAGCAGCAGGCATGCATTGTGTGGTGAACAGCAGGTGGATGAAAGTCAGCGCTTCGTAATATATTGGCGCTGTATAAATACAATAAATAAATAAATACACAAATAAATAAATTCATAAATAAATCAGTAAATTCATAAATATATAAATACATCAGCAACAACAGCAGGAAGAGGAGTGACGTGTGGCAGCAGCAGGCATGTCACGGGCCATGGTAGCTAGCGTTACTATCACAGAAAGTGAAGAAACACCAGGCCAGATTATCAGGACCCCGGGAATGAAGGTTTATGCTGTCAAACAATGATTCCCAGGTACCTCATGTCCTCCTCTCGCCGACAGTAGGTGCCAGGAACGTGCCTTCAATCCAGGCCTGGTTGATCTTCAAAAATGTCAGTCTCTCCACTCCCTCTGTGGACAGACGAGAGCGCTTCTCGGTGACCACGTCACCGGCCGCACTGAAGCACTTCTCGAACAGCACGCTGGAAGGGGGGCAAGACAGGACTTCCAGGGCGTACTGCGCAAGCTTACTCCAGATGTGCAACCGCTCCACCCAGTACTCCATGGGGTCCACGCTGCCGGTGTCAAGCCCACTGAAGGACCCCATGTACTCAGCCACCATCTCGGTCATGCGCTGGCTGTGGCTTTCAGATCAGGTGGCTGCTGCACGCACCTCCTCTCTCAGCTGCTCTACTGTCATGTAGAGCGCCTGCGCCAATGACAGCAGGTCTCCTGGGCACCTGATGCTGCTGCTGCTGGCCGCAGGCACCGGCTTCTGTGCTGGCTTGACAGGGACAGAGGGGTGGAAGCCTGGGGGAAGGCTTCCTCCAGTCGCCGAACAAGGAGCTGCTGCAACTCACTTGTGCGCTGCTCACGTCCTGTAGCAGGCAGAAACTGAGCCCACTTCCCCCTCAGCCGTGGATCCATGATCATGCTGATGCAGGCGTCCTCCCTCGCTTGCATCTTCTTCACCCTGGGGTCTGTGTGCAGGCAACGCAGCATGTGCACTGCCATGGGGAACAGGGTGGTCCGTGACACAGAGACATAAGGGTCAGCGTCCTCCTCTGGCTCCTGAGCCTCTTCCTCCTCTCTCCACCCTCGCACCACTGCTGCTGCGCTCTGCTGTTCCCCCTCAGTAACGACGTCCAGAACCTCCAACTCCTCCTCATCCTCCTCCAGGGATTCAAATTCCTGCACAGCAGTGGACTGCGCAGGCAGCTGCTGTTCCAGCTGGTTCCGGGCCTCCTCCCCCAAATCCACCAAATCGCCAAGTGCCCTGTCCAGCAGACAAACAAAGGGCACCCACTGGCAGAGGGATGCCCGCTCCTGGCTCACCAGGTTGGTTCCCTGCAGGAAGGGAGCCAACACCAAGCAGACCTGCTGCATCTGCCCCCACTGTGCGTTGGTGAGGAGCTGGAGTTTGGTGTTGCCTTCCAGAGTGGCCTCCACGATGTACCGGTTGACAGCCCTCCTCTGCTCAACCAGCCGCTCCAACATCGCCAGGGTGGAGTTCCAGCGAGTTGGCACATCGATGACAAGGCAGTGTGGTGGCAGGCCCTCGCGCTGCTGGATCTCTGCCAGCTTTGATGCAGCAGCAGCTGAGCGGCGGAAAGTGCGCACAATTTTCCGCCCCGCTTCCAACAGCTCCTCCATCCCCTGGTAGGTGCGCAGGAACTTCTGCACTACCAGGTTCAGAACGTGGGCCAAGCAGGGGATGTGGGATAAGTGTCCCCTGCTGATGGCAGCCAGCAGGTTGGCGGCATTGTCGGACACCACAAATCCGACTCGGAGGCCTCTGGGGGCAGGGGCGTAACTAGAAATCACTGGGCCCCCCTGCGAATATTTGGATGCCCCCCCCCCATAGGTGCCAAATAATCGTAATGGGGCAGCGTTTCACTGTAAATTAATTGTAAAGTGGGCAGCATTTTACCAGACAATCGTAATGTGGGCCAGAAAATCGTAATGTGGGCAGAGTTCACCAGAAAATCGTAATGTGGGCCTTTAGAAAATCATAATGTGGGCAGAGTTCACCAGAAAATCGTAATGTGGGCACCAGTCACCAGAAAATTGTAACGTGGACAGCATTCACCAGACAATCGTAATGTGGGCAGCGTTCACCAGAAAATCATAATGTGGGCAGAGTTCACCAGAAAATCATAATGTGGGCAGAGTTCACCAGAAAATCGTAATGTGGGCACCAGTCACCAGAAAATCGTAACGTGAGCAGCAGTCACCAGAAAATTGTAACGTGGACAGCATTCACCAGACAATCGTAATGTGGGCAGCGTTCACCAGAATATCGTAATGTGGGACAGAAAATCGTAATGTGGGCAGAGTTCACCAGAAAATCGCAATGTGGGCAGCAGTCACCAGAAAATCGCCATGTGGGCAGCAGTCACCAGAAAATCGCAATGTGGGCATCAGTCACCAGAAAATCCTAATGTGGGCAGCAGTCACCAGAATATCGTAATGTGGGCAGCAGTCACCAGAAAATCCTAATGTGGGCAGCAGTCAGTCACCAGAATATCATAATGTGGGCAGCACACACCAGAAAATCCTAATGTGGGCAGCAGTCACCAGAAAATCCTTATGTGGGCAGCAGTCACCAGAAAATCGCAATGTGGGCAGCAGTCACCAGAAAATCGCAATGTGGGCAACAGTCACCAGAAAATCGCAATGTGGGCAGCAGTCACCAGAAAATCCTAATGTGGGCAGCAGTCACCAGAAAATCGCCATGTGGGCAGCAGTCACCAGAAAATCGCAATGTGGGCATCAGTCACCAGAAAATCCTAATGTGGGCAGCAGTCACCAGAATATCGTAATGTGGGCAGCAGTCACCAGAAAATCCTAATGTGGGCAGCAGTCAGTCACCAGAATATCATAATGTGGGCAGCACACACCAGAAAATCCTAATGTGGGCAGCAGTCACCAGAAAATCCTTATGTGGGCAGCAGTCACCAGAAAATCGCAATGTGGGCAGCAGTCACCAGAAAATCGCAATGTGGGCAACAGTCACCAGAAAATCGCAATGTGGGCAGCAGTCACCAGAAAATCCTAATGTGGGCAGCATACACCAGAAAATCGTAATGTAGGCAGCAGACACCAGAAAATCGCAATGTGGGCAGCAGACACCTGAAAATCGTAATGTGGGCAGCAGACACCAGAAAATCATAATATGGGCAGCAGACACCTGAAAATCGTAATGTGGGCAGCAGACACCTGAAAATCGTAATGTGGGCAGCAGGCACCTGAAAATCGCAATGTGGGCAGCAGACACCTGAAAATCGTAATGTGGGCAGCAGACACCTGAAAATCGTAATGTGGGCAGCAGACACCAGAAAATCGCAATGTGGGCAGCAGTGACCAGAAAATCGTAATGTGGGCAGCAGACACCAGAAAATCATAATGTGGGCAGCAGGCACCTGAAAATCGTAATGTGGGCAGCAGACACCTGAAAATCATAATATGGGCAGCAGACACCAGAAAATCATAATATGGGCAGCAGACACCTGAAAATCGTAATGTGGGCAGCAGACACCTGAAAATCCCCCTGCAGAATTTCAGAGCGGGCCCCCCCCCCCGGGGCCCGCTCGTGGCCAGTTTTTGGGGGCTGGAGGGGTGGCAGCATGAGGGGAAAGCCTTGCCCACAGTCGGCGGGGAGAGGGGAAGTTCCCCCCTCTCCCTCACCTCGGGGCTCTCCCCTCTGCGCCCCCCTCCAGCTAGTGAATGTGTGTGGGCAGCGGGTAGCAGCGGCGGCGGGATACATACCTTCTTCCTTGCGTTCCATCGCCGCCTTCTCGCTCTAGCGGCTGACGTCACTTCCGGAAGTGGCGCCGGGCCCCCCCCACGGGCGCAGGCGCTGCAGGGCCTATTGTTACGCCCCTGTCTGGGGGTCAGCCACATCTTCTCCTGCTCCCTGAGGTAGCGGAGCACATTGGCTGATGTCAGACTGTTCTTCCCCAGGCTCACCATCTCCAGTAGCACTTGGCAGTGGCGGGCCTTCATGCTGCTGTTGTGTTGTCGCTTGGCGGCGGGAGTTGCTGCTTCTCCCCTGACCCCGCATGGTGGCACCACATAGTGGGCGACTGGTGCCGCTGCTGCTGCTGCTGCTGATGCGCCCGAGGGTGGACCTGCTGCTTCCTCGCTCGGGCTTTCCACCAGGCTGACCCAGTGTGCCGTAAAGGACAGATAGCGTTCTGTCCCAAAAAGGCTGCTCCATGAATCCATGGTTATGTGGATCGAGTGCGCGGCCCACGTTCACCATGGCAAACCGGTGCAGTGCTGGGATCGCCGTGCGGGAGAAGTAGTGGCGGCTGGGGACTGGCCACTCCTGGATCCCAAAATGCAGCAGCGCTCTCATGTCACTCCCCTCCTGCACGAAGGAATATGGCAGGAGCTAGGAGCACATGGCCCGGGCAAGCAACCCGTTCAGCACCCGGATGCGCCTGTGAGCGGGAGGCAACACCTTGGTCACACCGGGAAAGGACTAGCTGAGCAGGGTCTGGCAGCGTTTGCCTGCCCGGGAGGATGAGGAGGCCACTGTGGAGGGAGCTGATGAGGCAACTGAGGACTGGCTGCCCGGGGGGGGGGGAGGGGGAGTGAGTTGCTGCTGCTGTGCTCCTGCTGCTGCTGCTGGGTGGGATGCTGCTGCAGCTGCTGCTGCTGCTGAAATCTGTGCAGTGGCTCTCTGGCTCTGGCTCTAAGTGGGTCAACAGGCACGAGGTACTCAGCTTGAGGAGATCGCGACCTCTGCTGATACTGACCTTGCAACTGTTGCAAATTGCATGGGTCGGGTCCTCTGTGCATTTAGTGAAGAACCGCCAGACTGGGGACTTCAACCTGCCCTTTGAGCTTGAGGGCAGGGTTTTTTTTTGTGCCTTTTTTGGTTTGGTTGGAGGTTTGCTGTGGGTGGTGGTAGCGGCTGAAGCAGCAGGCTGTGGCTCCTGCCTTCCACGCCCTGTGCTTGCCGCCTTGCTGCTACCCTGCCTCTGCGCCACAGACACCTCCTCCGATGACGAGCTGCCTTCAAGCAAGTGTGCTGGAGGTACTGGTGGTGGCACATAGGGAGGATCCAGCACGTCATCATCATCCCCAAACATGTCCTCTGAGCCCGCCTCAACCACATCCAGTGGCCCAAAATCCCCTGCATCACGCCCCTCCTCATCAGCACCAACAACAAACTGCTCCACCTCCAACTCCTCCTCCTCCTTCTTGCATGATGATGTCCCCATTATCACCTGCTCAAACTTCTCCACAACATCCCTGTACATGGCTGCAGTCACTGGGGTGAAGACCGGGCTCATTGAGGACAGGCTGGTCAATGGGGTCACCGTGACCTCAAGCGGTGGTGGAGGCCTGCTGCAGACCGGAGTGCTGGTGGTGGTGGCACTGGTCTAGCTCCTGCTGGAGGCCTGGCTGGAAACGGTGGCTTCCTGCTCCACCATCAGTTCTACCACAGCCTGCGCCTGACTCTCCTTAATGGGCCGGGGCGACGACCCGTCTAAAAGATGGGCGCAATGCGCTGCTGTTGCCTCTGCTCCCTCCTCCACAACTCTGCGGTCAGTGGCTGACGGCGGACCAGTCACAGACCTGCTGCTGCTGCTGCTGGCAGTGTCTGCTGCAATGGTGCTGCCTCTCCTGGTGGTGCCTCGTCCTCTACCTCTGCCAGTCATTTTGCACTTATATACGAATAAACAAATGTGTAGAAAACGGCGGGAAAGGGTGTAAACTTTAATAAAGTCTGGGTTGGTGGTGGTGGTGGTGAGTGACTGACTGGTGGTAAGTGTCAACAAAAAAGGATTTTTTTTTTAAGTAGTAGTAGTAGTAGTAGTAGTAGTAGTAGTAGTAGTAGTAGTAGTAGTAGTAGTAGTAGTAGTAGTAGTAGTAGTAGTAGTAGTAGTAGTAGTAGTACTACTACTACTAACAGTGAGTCTCTACAGTACTAAGTCGTGTGACAGTGGGTGACAATTACGGTCGGTCACACACGGTCAGACACAATCAATAGGGTGCGCCAGCAGTCACAGCAGGTGACACAGCAGGTGACAACAAGGGATGTTGGCCTGCGAATGTAACAATTTACTACAGAAAGGTAATAAATCACAGAGTAACTAATGAAAAAAATTAAATGAAGGGGTGGGCGGGGGTAGTAGTGGAAGAGAGACTACCACCTACCTAGTAGTAGTACGGTTGTACGCGCAGGTAGTAACTATTAAACGCCTGCTGTACTAAACAGTACACAATATAACTAACTGCCAGACAGTGGGTGACCAATTACAGTCGGTTGGTCACACACGGTCAGACGCAATCAATAGGGTGCGCTGGCAAATGACAGTCACAGCAGGTGACAACAAGGGATGTTGGCCTGCGAATGTAACAATTTACTACAGAAAGGTAATAAATCACAGAGTAACTAATGAAAACAATTAAATGAAGGGGTGGATGGTAGTAGTAGTGGAAGAGAGACTACCACCTACCTAGTAGTAGTACGGTTGTACGCGCAGGTAGTAACTACTAAACGCCTGCTGTACTAAACAGTAAACAATATAACTAACTGCCAGACAGTGGGTGACCAATTACAGTCGGTCAGTTACACACGGTCAGACGCAATCAACAGGGTGGGCCGGCAATTGTCAGTCACACAGCAGGTGACAACAAGGGATGCTGGCCTGGACACAGTCAATCAGTAACTAACTAGTATTAACTAACAGTACTGAAGCTATAAACTAAGACTACATCAAACGGCAGCAGTACAATTTAATCTAACTACTATAATACACAACTAACTAGAATCCCTAAAATACCTAAGCTAGTAGTAGGCTAAGGCTGCCCTAGGCTAGCAGGCCTAGCCTGCACACAGACTAACACTAGCCTAGCACAGTATACAGTACACACTAGCTGACTACAAACAATCAAATTACTATCTATCTATATAACAGTACAATGAATGTGTTTAGGAGGTGTTTACGAAGCAAAACGCTAGGTTTAGCACAGAATACACTTGATCAGACACGCAGCACAGCACTGAAGATGCTCTCAGTACCAGCTCAGTCACAAAAGTGCGTAGCTCCGCAAAATGGCCGCCACCTTATATAGAGGAGGGGAGGGCCAGGCTCCCCTCCTCTGATTGGTTGCTAGCGTTGCCAGGTACTCGGCTGGAGGAATTCTGATTGGCCCGCGTCATTTCCGAATCCCGAAGTCGAACCCAACGCGCCATCTGGCCGAATTCAAATGCGTACATTCGCCTGCCTTCGGCTTCGGGTCCAGCGCATTCGGCTTCGACTTTGGGAACGCTGAAATTTACCCGAATAATTCAGGTAAATTCGCATTCGGGAGTCCTTGAGAGCAAGCCTGGTCACCTGTTGTCCTTTAGGTCCTTTGCTGTCTTCCTGGTCCCCTCTGATATGCCACTATTACCCCATCACCGTCTTGGATACACGCACCTTAAAGTGGATCCGAGGTGAACTTTTACTTATTGCATAATTGTGTTCATTTCCTATTGTTTATAGGGCATTCCTCAAGCCAAATACTTTTTTGTTTTTGTTTTAATACTCCAATTCCCCATAAACTAAATAAACCACACCCACAGGTTTTCAAAGAGCCTTGGCAGTAGCAAGGGCTCATGGGAGCTCAGTCTGGGCAGGAGGAGGAGGTGTTACTAGCCATTGATTTCAGAGGCAGAGGGGAGGAGGGAGGAGGGGGGTTTTGTTTTTTTTCACAGGCTGAGTGCTCAAGATACAGATAAGCCTGCCTCTGTGTAATATTTACAAACAACATGGCTGCTGTCATTGTATCACAGGGAGAAATAATCATTTTCTATTAAAGCTGTTTGCAGCTAGATTTACTGTGTAAACTATCTAAACTTTAGATAAAATATATAGACAAGTTACTTGTTATAGTTAGTTTTTCATCTCAGATCCACTTTAATACATTCCTATTATCCTGTTAAGCAAACGGTTCGTAAACCTTGCAACTGCGCATACAAAAAATGCTCCCAGGCGCAAGAGCGTGATTGGGGTGGTGCCCAGCTGGGGCCATGACTGGTTTATTCGGTGAGCTTTTGGAAGGGCACAGCAGCACAATGTAGTGGATTGGAAGGACAGCAGAAGACCTGAATAGAGTTGTCTCGAACCTCCGATTTTAGGTTCACAAACAGCGAACCGCAATAGACTTCACTGGGCAGGCGAAGTTTCAAAACTACAAACACTAATTCTGGCCACTAAAGTGATGGAAAAGATGTTTCAAGGGGTCTAACACCTGTAGGGGGGCATGGCGGAGTGGGATACACGCCAAAAGTCACGGGGAAAAATCTGGATTTGACGCACAGCAGGATTTAAGGGCAGAAATCACATTGCATGGCTAAATTGGAAGCCTAAAGTGCTTTAAAACATCTTGCATGTGTATAGATCAATCAGGTAGTGTAATTAGTGTACTGCTTCACACTGACAGACTAAACTCACTGTGTAACGCACCGCAAACAGCTGTTTGTGTATTGTGTAGTGGCCGTGCTGGACGGGTGCGCACCATGGCGAGAGTGCAGGCGATGGTGGTTTTCAAGCCCATATGGTAGGGCTGAGATAGCTCAATGACAGAACAACAGGGACTGAGTATCCAGCTGATCGAATTTGGTCTACCCACAATGAAGCAACAACCTTATTATCTTCTTGGGTCAGGTGTGCCCCCCAACCCCAACACACTCATTTAGCCGGTCATTGCTTCATTGTGATACGCAAGCCCCTTCACCGCGGCAAGATGACACCACTTGCCTTTCAACATCATGGTACAGTTTTAGTATCGCCTTTTTTGAGAAATAATTGCGTGATAGTATCTTACACTGAGGTGTGTGGCTTTGCTTTTGTGTGCTGCTTTTCCTCAGGTGGTCATCCCATTGCAGTTTGTGCTTTGTAATCAGGTGCCTTCGTAAGGTAGTTGTCCCTACACGGGTCTTGGTCTTTCCACGGCTCAATTTTCTTTGGCAGAGAGTACAGATGGTATTGCTCTCATCTGAGGCAGACACACAAAAAAATTTCCACACCGCTGAGCCCTGGGATGATGGCACTTTGGTGATGGCTGCCGACAAAGTGTTAAGTGGGGTGCCAGAATCAGAGCAGGAGGAGGAAGATATGTCATGCTTCCATGCTGGTGCAGAAGATGAAGTGTTCTGTGTTAAATAGTCAACTACGTCCTGACAATATTCGGGGTTAATGGCACGTGCCTTCTTCTGAACACTGTACTTTGGTCAAGGGCCACACAAAATCACGACAGCACCTTGAACAGACCTGCTGGGTAGCCTACCTCTGCCTCTTGTTTTTTCCACATTGGGGGGGGAGGGGGTTTGAAGTGAAAGGTATGCACTGACTTGACTAATACGATGTGCGGTTACATAGGTGCAGTGAAAAGGTTGCAGTGACTGCTGGTACAACAATGTGCGGTCACACAGGTGCAGTGAAAAGGCGACTGCTGGTACAACAATGTGCGGTTACATAGGTGCAGTGAAAGGTATGCACGGAGTGGTATTACACAATACAATGTGCGGCTGTCACACACACAGGTCCAGTGCCAGTGAAAAGTATACACTGAATGTGCTGGGCCTGGCACAGTATAGCAATTAGCAAGGGCCAGCTGCGACACACAGGGCTGTATACGGCAGTGTCAGTTGCACACACACACACACACACACACACACACAGACAGACACACACACACACACACACACACACACACACACACACTTCACAAGATCATTAGCTCTGAAAAGAGCTCTTTTTGTGGTGCTTTTCAACAACATATATCAGATAGGAGCAAGCTACAAGAGCCCAACTAAGCTTTCTCTATCTCTGCAGCAGGTTCCTCTCCCTTCTCTCACTACAGCAGCAGACAGAGTGAGATCATGGCCGACGCTGCTGCCTTATATGGGGGGGCTCCAGGAGGGAGTGCAGCCGCATTGGCTGCCATGTGTCTGCTTACTGTGATGTAGAGGGTCAAAGTTTAGCCCAATGCTGTAGTTTGGGGGCAAGTCAAACTCGTCATAAAGTTCACGTTCAAACGCGAACGCGAACCAGCGATGTTCGCGCGAATAAGTTTGCTTGCAAACCGTTCAGGACAACTCTAGACCTGAAGGACTACAGGGGGCTGGAAGGAGCCGCAGGTACATTAAACTGAACTTTTTTCCATCACTTTAGGTTCACTTTACGGTTTGTTCCCTCCACCAAAACTCTAACAAATTTACTAAATTCCCATGAGAGTCCAGCAAAGTTCTCACTGGCTATTCCATTGAGTTTCTAGATGCCTTTTGTATGGATGAATCTATGTCTAGCTGTGTTCTAGGACAGGGGTGTGGCACATGCACCACTAGCCCCCTCCTCTTTTCTCTGTTGGAAGAACCAGGGAATTACAGACACACACACGTACACACACACACACACACACACACACACACACTCCTTGCCTTTGGTTTATATGAGTGTGGTGTGGTCATGGTGAAAGGTTTTATGTTACCATCCCAGAGCTGGTGGGGGGGGGGGGGGGGATTATGGGAAGGGGTGAACTTACTGGCTTACCACACAACCACACCTCAGTTGTTCCCTACGGAAGGAGGCATTGCCTTGTGGGAAAGGGTGCAAAAGGGTGCAAAAGGGAACCAGGAGGTCCACTTGATTGGAAGATGAGGATAAGTGAGGTAAGTGAATATGAAGATGGTTTCTGTGGAGAGCAAATAAGTCTGTTATGGAGCGGGAGTTGGAGTGGAAGAGGTTTAAAAAATAAACAGCTCTTGAAAGTTAGCCCAACAGCTTTCAAAAACGGCCAAAGCCCCACCAAAGTGGAAGAGAGCAGTCTACGACCTGTTGGTCGTAGACTGCTAACCGAGGAGCCTGTTGGGGATCGCAGGGACCAGATGGAGAACAGGAAGGCTCTATAGGACGTGGAGCCTTCCCTCTCCTTAGGTAAGTATTTGTTTGTTTGTTTTTTAAAAACGCTTATGCTGCACACTCCCTTTAAAAAAAAATCAGGTCACTTTACTGTATCTCTTGGAACGGGGAAACTCCTAATACTCTTTAGGCCTATCCCCACCAGAAGCTTTGGGGACTTATCTTCTCCTAGAAAGAGAGGGGTCTTTCTGACTTTACATTACTGTACATTATTTTAGCTATTGAAAATGAAATGCCTTATTTTTACTGCTCAGAACTTGTGGAGACTCTAAACAGTGATGATCCAAAAAGTGATCTGAAGTATAGTCACCCGTATTGGAGGATGGGAAGGTTAGTAATTGGGTCCCTACACAGCTCTAAGCCCCCTGCAATCACAGGGGCTGCCCCCTCTAGTTTCGCCCCTGGGTCCAAAACAACAACTAATATGGTAAATTACGGTAGCTCCACTCTGAGGGCAGGAATTGAGAGTAGAAAATAAGAGATTTTTGCAATTTTCCCAGTCAGCAAGCTACAGTTGCCTGTTTAGTAATATACAGCCCAAGAAACAAGTTCCCTCTTATAAATACTGGCACCACCAAAAGTATTGTTCATACATCTCTATTGTTATCATAAATATAAGTAAATATAAAATGGGACAGAATATTAAAAACATTAAAAAAAACATTACAAATCTCCCTCTCTTACAGTACTCTCAGAACCACTAACCAAAGGCTGCCGGGTACATTGATTGCAATTCCTGCTACCAAAAACCCTACTGATTAAAAAAAGCGCAAATTAAAATTACTCCGGAAAATGGATATACAAATACAGTACACATAAGATGAATTCAAATATAACAAGAAAATGATGAGGCTCAGCTGGCAGTACTTGATTAAAGAGAACCTGTACTGAGTAAAAATATTTAAAATAAACACATGAGGTAACTTCAAATGAACATTACAGAGTTACCTTGCCATCAGTTCCTCTCAGAAGCTCACCATTTTCTTCTGACAATAATCCCATACAGTTCTGACAATATTTTGTCAGATCTGAAATATATCAGTTGCTGTCAGTAAAATATCAGTTGCTGTCAGTTATAGCTGAGAGGAAAACGGATGTACCAGGTAATGTTCATGTTTCCCTATGGCTCAAGTGGGCGATGTTACAGTTTAACTGTGTGCTGACCAGAAAGCTGTTATGGGGTAATGGCTATTTTCAAAATGGAGGACGGAAAATTCCCTTGATCATAGTGAACAAATAGGACGCGGGACAGGAGAAAGACACTGAGGAGTAGCCTACATGGAAGGTAAGTATGACTTGTGTATGCTTATTTTGACTTTTATTTTCAGTACAGGTTTTCTTTAAACATTTCAGCCCGCAGGGATTTTTCACCTTATACATCAGAGCAATTTTCACCTTCCATTAATTCGCCAATAACTTTATCACTACTTATCACAATTTATTGATCTATATCTTGTTTTTTCCGTCACTAATTAGGCTTTCTTTGGATGGTACATTTTGCTAAGAATAATTTTTTTATAAATACATTTTAACAGGAATATTAAGAAAAAAATGAAAAAAAAAATTTATTTCTCAGTTTTCGGCTATTATAGCTTTAAAATAATACATGCTACCATAATTAAAATGTATTTTATTTGCCCGTTTATCTCGGTTATTACACCATTTAAATTATGTCCCTATAACAATGTATGGCGCCAATATTTTATTTGGTAATAAAGGTGCATTTTTTCAGTTTTGCGGCCAGGACCATCACTATTTGCAAGCTTATAATTTAAAAATTGTTCGTAGTATATCCCCTTCACATGCATATTTAAAAATTTCAGGCCCTTAGGTAACTATTTATGTTTGTTTGTTTTTTTGTTTTTTATTGCAATTTTGTTTTCATTTAAAATTTTATTTGGGTAATTTTTTGGGTGTTGGCAAATAAACAGTTAATTTTTAATGTTATAATATGTGTAAATTGGCATGAAAAATGTATGTAGATGTAGTTTTACTATTTGGCCACAAGATGGCCACTTTGAGTTTTTTTTTCTCCTTGTGCTTCTCGCTTACTGTAAGCACAAGGAGGACGGGGGAATTTTTTTTTTTAGAAAAACTGCGGTCTCTCATAAGAAACCGTCGTTTTTTCTGCCTGCAACTTAGATCGGTGAACGGGAACCATGTTCCTGTTCACTGATCCCAGGGCTACCGGGGACAGCACGGGGACATGGGGGCGCACCCTCGATTTCGTGCAGGAGTATGCCGAAGCGCGCCTCTGCATGTGTATGTACAGTGCCCAGCACACAAATAACTATGTTGTGTTTCTTTTTTTCTTTCTCTGCCTGAAAGAGTTAAACATCAGGTATGTAAGTGGCAGTTCCTGGCTGAGTCTGGACTGGGTCAGACTACAGTGTGACCCTCACTGATAAGAAATTACAACTATAAAACACTTTCCTAGCAGAAAATGGCTTCTGAGAGCAGGAAAGAGATAAAAAGAGTCAATAGTTCATAGATTTTCGATCTGGTGTGCTTCCATGAATGTGTCATTGAGCAAAAACAATAAAACAGTAAAAATGTAAAAAGTAGATTTAAATATAAAATAAAACTGTGGAATATCTTAAAAAGTCCTTTTTAGGAGAAGGAAGATATATACCATTGTTTATGTCATTAGTTTATTTTCACCTTGGGTGTCCTTTAAATGTTCTTCTTATTATTATTATTTATTTACAAAGCGGCAAGCCGGCAACAAATTATGTGGCGCTGTACAAAGTAAGAAACAAACATGAGGTGCAAAACAACACATGGTGTACGCCATGGTGTACACTAATATACAAAATACACAATTGGTAATTACAGTAACAAAAGTAACATGATGACTAAAATATATAACAAGTTCCAAGACACAAAAGGGTGAGAGCCCTGCCCTTGTGAGCTTACAATCTAAAATATGACAACAAGTGTAACTTAAGGTCTGTCCAATTTGAAAAATGTATTTAGCTCATAGGAAAAAAAATAAGAGTTCAGACTTCAATTAGATTGGCATCAGTGGTGGGAGGGGAATAGGGCACCTACTCGGCTATTGCTATTTGGTGATTTTATATTCCTTTTCCCTGGTGAAGTTACTGTGCCTTTTAGAATTTTTTTGTTTTAGACGTTTCCATTAGAAAAACGACTTTTTTTTCACAATAATCTTTCTATCTCTGAGCTAAAGAAAGCTTGAAGAACAACTAGAGATTCTAGATGATCCCTAAATATACACTCCTGTCTCTCATATTAAGAGATTCACATACAATATTTTTAAAAATAAATCATGAATATACCCTAAAATAGTTTTGAATGTCCTTATGACATCATCATGCTAATCCCACTATGCTATCCTAGCTGCAAGACAATTGGGAGGGTTTTATGCTCAGGGCCAGATTTAGGCCAAGGCTGCCTAGGCCATGGCCTAGGGCACCACAGGAGCAAGGGCACCAAGGCAGCAGGCTAAACTGGCACAGCATTTGCATGATTGCAAATGCTGCAATGAAGGGAGATCAGGCTAGCGCCTGACCGCGGTACTTTGCTGCTAGCCGCCTGTGCAGCAGCCGCCTTACTCTCTGTGCATGTTACATTGTTGCTGGCGGCTATGGACTTGGGCAGCATTGGAGATGGAAAGGAAGAGGAAGCTTCTTCACTGGAGATGAGTGGAAAAATGAGTGACACTGGTGGCTGCTGTGGTGTGAAGGTGAGCTGGCTAGCTATACTGACAGGTGGGTGGGAAAAGAAGCAATGAAGGGAATCATCTGGCTACCTACACTGGAGGGAAGGGGGGAGGGGTCATCTCGCTACCTATTAGGGATGATCACAGATATGCAAATAGTTCAGAGTAGATGCAAACATGCACATTTTTAAGCCAATATATGCAGCTTGAAAATGAACCGATTATTTTAAACTCGGGTTTAAATTAATTGGTCCATTTTCAAACAGCATTCATTTGCATACAAATTTGTATAATTTCAGAAAAATGTGCATCTCGCTGATCATCCCTACTACCTATACTGAATGGGGGCGGCTGGTGACAGTGGCCTAGGGCGGTAAAGAGTACAAATCCGGCCCTGTTTATGCTGCCTTCTGTGCCAGCTGTCTTTTGGACTGAACACAGGACTGTCCTTTCCATGATCCCCAGGCATGTTTGTTAAAACAGATCTCCAGCCAATGCTTTTTATTTACTTTTAAATAGAGTGATGATAGAGTTGGGATTCGGCAAAGCCTCTGTCAGGTTTTTATTGCTGTCTGTATCCATTTCGGCAATATTCCATTCATCTCTTAAATCAGAAATGTCCTCCTTGAAGAAGTCATACCTCTGAGAGTTGTCACCCAAACACTTGTCACCACTGGACTTGTTTTAAAGACAACTATATAGTATATAATCCTGTCATAGTCTAATGTCAGGACTGTACTATCACTAGTACAGGAGGGAGGGCAGCGCAAGCATCAAGGGGCGGCAAGAAAAAATGATGGGCAGGAGGGGGCGGAGCTGGGAGCGCGGCCGCGGGCCAAAATCAATGTTAATCAGAAAAGCACTAGAGGGCCAAGTTTTATGGCGCTGCGGGCCAAATTTGGCCCGTGGGCCAGAGTTTGACACATGTGCTTTAGATAATGCAGAGGACTTGTGGAATAATTTTGTACTGCCACATTCATGTCCGTGAATGAGCACACTACGCAGGTGCAAGGTGGCCCACAACCTACATTGTATCACAGAGCCTTTTGTATATGCCTTTTTTTTCCATACATGAGCAGCTCAATGCTACTTAGCAGGTGTGGGCCATCAGTATGCCAGTGCAGTGCGGTGGCGTTCGTTCACAGATGGGAGCATGGCTGCAATGAAAGAGAGGGTCCCAGCAGAGGGCTGCAGAAGAACTGGAGAAGACTCTTGAGGATTAAGCGGCTTCCCTCTGCTGAGGTAAGTATCTAAGTTTTTCCTTTTGTAATGTCACATGTTTGCTTTAACAAATGTCTTTGGGGGGCTGCTGTTGTGTACAAATAAAGATAGTTTTAAAAAATGTAATTATTGGGTATGGTCTCACTACTGAGAATTCCAGAAATGACCCTTAATAGTATTATCATGCTTAGCACCAAGCTTAGGGCCACAAAAAAACCCTGTTTTTTAAAGGATTTACATTCGGTTTTCCTTGTGTTGCCCTCCAAGTGACATAAAAAGGCCTCTTTCTGCTGCTCTCGATTACCCCCTCACCATTTAAAAAACATAGGGAAATAGGTAGAAGAAGACTCAATGTTACCTAGAAATATGTTGAGCTTCCGGTGGCTTTTCCTTTCATTTGGCTGCTGTAGTTGTCCAAGTTAAAACCAATAAAAACAAATACAAAATCGATGTCAGTGGGGTTCAGAATCCCAAAACTTTTAACCTTTTTGGCCGAAGTGCCCAGAAATATTAGATCAACATAACACAGCACTCAATGCACATTCCACGGTTCTATTATTGGCTCTTACCATGGTTAAATGCAACTGGAGTCATGTATGTATTACTGTTTTTTATTAGCACTGATAGTGGTTTCTTAAAGGATTCGCTTTCAGGAGCACAGTCTACAGTCATCTACGGACACCGGTCAGCTTGCCAGGGTTAGCGCATTATCTTGCATGGTTTTAACGCTGTATGCATCTTTGTGGATAATAATCCAATCCATAATACTTTGCATCATGGGATGTCATAAAAAAGTGTACATCAATATAATTGATGAGTACTAAATATAAACCAGACTAAGCAGGCAATTTGTCAAAGGTCTAATAAAGCATGAAAATTGGTAGTGAAGGAGCAAAGGGCCACATGGGGAGGTAAGCTTGTCGACCTGGAGTCATAGATTTAATAACGATAACGTCTTAGGTCAGTCGGTTAAAGGCTTTGCACTTCTACTGCATACACACTTCAAAACTGTATACAATAAATCAAACAGAAGAAAAGAAGAAGAATCCCATGAAAACACAATTTACACTATCGTTTTTATGGCACACATGACAGACTGACTTGACTGTGTTGCATTGCAGAGTGCATCACTATAATACAGGGGAGTAAATACAAATTATGGGGCCCCCAGTAAAAATTGGATGTGGCCCCTCAATGTTTAACCCTTTTCTTTGCTTACCCCTGGTGACCCTCACAGCCCGAGGGCCCATCTTGAAAGGGTCATAAAACAAGTGTAGACATTCTAATCTTTACACCCATAACAAGTGTAGCCACAAAAAAATCCTGATCTAGTGATCTGAAGGATGGACCCATTTATCAGAAGGAGTAAAGTAGTAATTGGGGCCCCCTTACAGCTCGCAGCCCCCTGCAGCTGCAGGGCCTTCTCCCCTCCCCTGTAGTTACACCCATGCTATAGTATGATTCCATGTACTGGGATGCACTGGTAGCTGCTGCAGATGTGGAGCAGAGGAGAATGTGTGGAACCCACCAGCCAGTGATGCTGACCTAATCAGCAGGTTGGATACAAGGAGATGACACAAGATACAAAAAAACAGTGATTCCTAAGATAACCTACCCCCATTTATACAATGTAACAAATGTTTGTAAATCACATAACACGATGAAATTAATTACATGTGTAAATTGATTACATTGATGAACAATGATGTGAAAAATATGTTTCCCATTTAACATTTCCAAATAGTCAGGTATTTTCAAAATGTACTTGTAGACAAAGTGGACCTTATAAAACACATAGAACACAAAGGAAACCTGAGACGGGAGTAGGGCTGAGAAATTCATACATACTTGTGGCTTCTTCCAGCCCCCTTCAGACCTTTAGTTCCCTTGCGGTCCTTCTGGGCCACCTTTATCCTCTGCTAGGGTCCTCTGAAATTACTCCAGTTGGAGCGTACTGCGCACACTGCTTATCCGCTTGTGTACTCCCATTGCGCTGCTGTTGTCAGGAGCAAGCAAAGAATGTTTGCAGTGACGGGAGCGCGATGGGGAGAGCGTGCTTCCAGAATGCACATGCACCAACTGTCACTGACTGGAGAAATTTCAGAGGACCCTGGCAGAGGATCAAGGCAGTCCGGGAGGACGGCGAGGGTGCCAAAGGTCTGAAGGGGGCTAGAGGAAGCCCCAGGTATACTGGCATCTATCATCATCCCATGGACATCATCTGTACTCATCTGGACAGGTGGAGCTGAACTCCCTCCATGCCTTAACTGTTTCTGCTGCTTCTCATGTTCTTCTGTCAGATGTGATGTAATCTGACTTTGGCCACATAGGCGAACTTTCCAGCTTAAATTAGAACACAGACAATGAATTGGGTGCATTACTTTGGAACTCCTTGCACTTTAATTTCCTTGAAACATCATTTATAACCCTACCTGGGTTTTGGCAAGAAAGGGTAAACTTTTAAGCTTTGATGATTATACCCGTGTTAACGCACTTGTCGCATGCTAAAAGAGTTTGAATACAGTGTTTAATACTCTAACAGCACAAATCCCCGTCCATGTCATAGACAATTGATGAGGGCTTACATTCATCATCATCATCCAGGAACAAGTATGTGTGGGGATTTCTTGAGGGTAACCTGTGGTGCTATGGTGGAATCTAAGCGTTTGTTTCCTTTGCGTAGTGGTTAGGGCTACCGCCTTTAAGGCAGGAGACCAGGGTTTGAATCCTAGCTGAAGCCAGTACCTAAGCAATATGGAGTCTTTGAGCAAGACATCCTAAAAGTGTCCTACTGAGTGTGCCTTAAAGAGAAACTCCAACCAAGAATTGAACTTTATCCCAATCAGTAGCTGATACCCCCTTTTACATGAGAAATAGAATGATTTTCACAAACAGACCATCAGGGGGCGCTGTGTGACTGATTTTGTGCTGAAACCACTCCCACTAGAGGCTCTGAATACCGCGGTACTCCTGGCAACTGTAACAATCTTCACACACAGGAAATGGCTGTTTACAACTGTCTAACAGCCAGAACAGCTAGAAACAGATACATAACATGCCCACAGTAACAATGTCACCATGTAATAAATGTCAGAATGTGAATCTGGGAGAGGAAAGATTTTACAATGGGCAAACACTGACTAAATCATTTATACATAATTATGGTAAAAATGAAGCACTTTTTTTATTACATTATTTTCACTGGAGTTCCTCTTTAAGTGGCATCAGTCTTTTAAGAGCTTAGTCCAACAGGAGATAAGCGCTACACAAAGTTAAGCTTACTTGTTTTTATTTCATATCTGCCTTCCATTCTTGACATTTAGTTTTCAAGCCATCATATGTCATAAAATTGTACTAGCAGATAATAGATTTAAATGCATCAACCTTCAGTAGTACTCTGTGACTCACCCTCTATGGCCAACAATAGACTTCTTGCTTTCACCTTGAGGCTAAGACAAGCTTTTGTTCCTTTTCATTTAATGGAGAATGAAGGCTTTGCAGGTTGCTACCATGCTGCATGTAGGAGTAGAAAGCTATTTAATCAGATGATCTTTGAATAAAAGTCAATCAACCTTTTTTTTTTGAAACATCAACAACCTGTAATTATTTCTGCTTGATCTGACTGTGTGGGCCGATTTGAATTTACTGTACAGCTTAAAATTCCCAGAGATGTACAAAAGAGGGTTTCTAAATCTTGATGATGGCCTTCATTAGGTTCCAGCGTGTAACCAGAGATAGATATAATGAAGGCAGCTTACAAACCTGACTTGTATGCATAGGCTTAGAAAGCGGTTTCTAGGGGAAAGTTTAGGCGACCCGGAAATTTGTGTGTGTGTTGGTTGGGAAGGGGGAGGCGAGGGAAGGGAGATTTTGGCGAATTTGCAGCAGGAGGAACAGTTAAAGTGGGTTAGCTCTGGAGGATGGTTAAGGTAAGTCGTTTAGGCATCAGTAAATGGAATATTCAGCGTGAGAATAGGGTTATGTTTAGCTTTAGCAAAATATCGGTATTTCTTACTAATATTTTACTATCATCCTTTTCACTTTACTGATGTTTTACTATCATCTTTTCTGGACGCCCAAATTTCCGGGCATCCTTTTTTTGATCTACGCATTTTTAGGACCTAATGTAAAATATGTAAATTTTTGTAACTGGTATTTTTTAACATGCTTGTAATCACTTAACAATACTACAGTTTGATACTCAATACAGGAGCCATTAAAATTCAAATGTAATAACAATAAAGTTATTACAGTTATTAGAAGTATTTTTCCTCCTCTGAAAATGTTTTAAGGTCCCTCTTCTTGCATATCACAGTACACCTCCACCACAGCCAATCAGAAGCTACTCACCAGATGCGATGATCACCGGGGTCTCCCCAGGTCACCCCCGACCTCCACGATCACATACAACCCACTTCCTATTCCACCTTCAATATCCCATTCTTGTTATAACCTCAAATAAAACCTCTAATAGCGTAATACTGTAAAACTATTTAATGATATAAAAGGGTATTGCACTTACATAAAATGACTTGTAAAACACCATAGAGTTTTATTTACGGTATGCCCCCATTCAGGAGCCTGCCTGGGCCCCCCAGCCGGTGGCTTAAAAGGCATCTTATTCATAAGGGGCCAAATGCAATTCACTTTTTCTCCTGAGTTTTTTCCTGGGAGATAATTTTTCATCTTCGATTTAGATTAACTTTTTAGAACTTTGCAATGGAAAAAGTACCACAAAGTAGGTGAAAAAGTACTGACCAAATTATTTTGAGTATTTGTTTGTTTTCTGGTGGTGTAAACGGCATTTTATTTACAAGTTTTGAAAATTTCACCTAGGAGAAAACTTAGGAGAAAAAAAGTGAATTGAATGAGGGCCCATATACAATTATGGTGGCATAAGGCACAGTCTCCATCTCAGTGGGAATCATCCTGACTTGTTTTATATGTTTGGCTCACTACTCTTTAACCATTGCTTCTGTATTCCCTTTGTGTATTTTATTCTAACGTGAATGAAGAGTTATTGTAAAGAGTGTCGTCACTGTTGTTGCTATACAGGCTCCAGGCTGCCAAAGTAATAGTTAACAACTGTTGCAACCTTATGAGGATCATGCGATGCACTGATTTGTGCCTTTGTATATTTATAAATTAGGACACCAATATTTATTTGAATTATGCCTGAAGATTAGTTTTGAAATTGTATATGAACCAATACTATTAACACAAATAAAACACTTGTTTTATATTGCATGCAAGTCTCACATACTAATCCTTGACAGGGATCATAAGCCTCTCTCTCTACCTTAGTTATTCTATAGGTCTGCCAATATTATATAAACACCCGCCTGTCGGTCTTTGGCTCCTTACACACATTTGCATGAGTGCATGTTTGAATGGAGGACACGCCTCCCGGCAAAGCTGAAAGTCCAGCAAAACATGTAGAGGCTGCTGCTCTCACATGAGACGCTGCACCACCACACTGACACTTTACACGGAGCCCCCTTGGGTCTGCTGCCAGCACTATCATTAGTCACTGTCCAACCAACACACCACTCTAGGTTCCTGCCACCAATAGTTCCATCTGAGCCGCCAGTATATGTTGCGCTACACAGGCTATTCTCACACTGGCCTCCATGGTGCACATGACTTGCCAATAGTGCACCGTCATGTTCATTGTCACCCGTTGGTACCAGGGTCCGATTTATCATAAGGCACTCTAGGCACATGCCTACAGGCGCTTGATGATGGAAAGGCAGCTTCCCTGTAAATGAGAGGTTACTCACCCTGCTCTCTGCATTCCACTGACGAGATCTCCCTTCAGTCAGGGGTACCTCCAGCTACTTAATACTGAGGTTCTTCTAGCTAACTAATATTTGAGGGTGCCTCTAAATACTTATTATAGAGGGTACTTCTGGCTACCTAATACTAAAGGGCACCTGAAGCTACTTATGATGAGCAAGGGAAGTAAGGGAGAAGTGACAGCTGGGACAGCCAGCACACTTGCAGTGCAGTTCAGTGGGTTCATGGAGGGCAGAGTCTAAGGTGCCAGGACATCTGTGCCTATAGGCTCCTGTGAGGTAAATCCGGGTCTGGTTGGGAGTGGGACTCTAAGACTCATGCGTGCCAGATTGGATGCTGTTCAGGGGATTACCTGCACCCCTTTAGCCCGGCATGGACCTTCTTCTGTGGACCAGTGGTGAGACTGTGCATTGATGACCAGTGGGTCATGCATTCATGATTACAGTGTTATCTATAGAGTGTGCTGGGCTATAATTGCTATTTTGAACTTTAACTACTCATGGCAGATTACACGCTGGCTTTCCTGCTTACACTAATCTTCTGCATCGCTTTTATCCAAGATGGGGCCGTGCCTTTTTGTCATTGACTTATGCATGAAGTACCGTCACCTGAAGCTTGCTATAGCCTCTTTTCACCCTCAGCAGCTTGTGTGTATATATGTGTCTGTATGGTTGTGGATGTTTGGTGGGATGGCCAACTCATGCGATTTTAACTAATTTGATTTTACCTGGTTTTCGATATAATAAAGCAATACCTTCACATTTGATCTATTGGCTATTAGTCTCTATTATTGGGATGTTACACGGCTAACCTTCCTTTCCTACATTTTGCTGTATTACAGAAACATACTTTTCATTAGTAAAATAATTAATTTGTATTGTAAACTGACAATAATATATAAATGGCTTGAAAAGTGAGTGATGAGTCCACTTTAAGTGAATCGGCCCCTTGGATAAGTTAATTAGCTATGTCAGCTGGCTGACAGTTTATTTTATGCTTCTCAGATATCATTGTGTTTATCATATATCTGACAGATGCACATTGCCATATGTAGCTGTCAAGTGCCAGGCCTTCAGTGCTTTATGCTATATTTCCTGAATGGTACTGCCTGTCTCCTGCACACTGTGCCTGTGTACTTCTCTCTTTGTTCTGTCAAACCCAGTTGCCTTTCAGTAGCTATTCAGCTGAACACCTTTCTCTGTCAGGTTTCCTAGAACACGAATCACAGAGACAGGTGCGCGGAAGTACAAAATTACTGCCAGACTTGTGGGAGAGTTAAAAGAGAATGGAAAAAAAGAAGCCAATGAAAAAATACTCTACTTCTTTCTATCATCACTGCTTATACGTCTGATGAATCAAATACAGCTTCCTCCATTGAATATGCTTCCTATTGATGGAGGAGGACTCGTCCTTCCGAATTTGCGCAAATATTTCTTGGCCTCTGTAATGCTGGGGGGCCATACTTTCTGACCAGCCAGCACAACAAGGCTGAGAGCTGAATTATGGAAGATGCTACCCTGGCTGCCCAGAGCAACTGCAGCTCTGGGCTTCTGATAAGACGCAATGGCAGCGCAGTGCGATGTTGCGCTGTTCTTGCGATAGCAAACATTAAGACAGATACAAGACAGACTAATGTGAGGTAGCCAATAGCAACCACAGCAATGGCTACCTGCAAGGACAGGGCTAGGAAGACAGAATGAATGCTTGCTAAACTAATCACGATCTCAGTGACAGCAAGCATTCACAAAGACAAGAGTGAGATAGCCAATAGCAACCGCAGCAATGGCTGCCTTGCAAGGACAGGAAAGAATAGTCAGGAAATAGCAGAATCAAAAGGCAGGCAAATGTAATACATAGACAAATATACAATAGATATGATATCCTAGCATATTACAATTTACAGCTATCAATGAAACTACAACGACTGACTAACATATGTATATATCGGCGATGAACCAATAAATAACATAAGCAAGGAACACTGGCTAGGATCAGGAGGAATACAGCGAACAAGGCTAAGTAATACAAAATCTCTATACTAGAAGGAGTACGTATATATGTCCCCATGGGAAATATATAACGTAGCTCCACAGGATTAACTGAACTAAGACAAGGAATATATTTTACAATATCAAGGGACCCAGTAACAGCCTAGACAGAGCTGAAACTATGACGGGCGGAGCACGCTTGCAGGAAGCAAACCTTTATACTGAGGTCATCCAATGAGAGCAGAGAAACAAATCTCCACACAGCTGAATGGTAATCATTCAATCCTGAGCTGGCTTGAATACCATTTGCTAGCTGAAAAACCATCATTACAAATGCATGCAGTGCTATGCAAAAACATGCATGCAGGAAATCCAGGGCTATCTGGCTGCAGCTCAGCTGTCCAGAACTGCAGAGCAATTGCAAATGACAAAGTGACTCACTGCAAATGCACAACCGAATGCAGACTGACAAACCAGAACTGTCCACTTGCGGCTCCACCTGCAATGGACAGAACACATCACAGGAGGAATCCTAACAGCCTCTATGCTCCTTAGCATCAGCTGGTGGTTTTCTCAGGATAAACGCAGCACAGCGGTCGTATTAGAGGCAGCTGTTGTCGGCTCACCTGAGGCGCTGGTGAATCTCCCTTTTACAGGTGTCAACAAATACTCCTTTATTACGTTCCCTATGAAAACCACCATCAAAGCCTGGGAGGTGAGCAGGGCTTGCCTGCAGAGACCGAGCACTCTCTCCCCCTACATTCCACTCTGGGGCAACCCCAAACTTCCCCACTTCACCTCCATTCCTGATTCTCAGTTACGGGCTAGTAGGGGAATTAAGCAACTGATGCAACTTGCTCCTTCAGGTACTCTACTCTCCTTTGCCCAGCTGAAAACCAGGTGTGGGTTACCAAATAATATGCTTTCCCGCTACTTTCAGGTCAGGTATGCCTGGCAGAACTAATTCCCAGGCCACTGGACCTGGAAGTCAGACGGCGTAGAGGGACCACTTATGAGGCAATGACTGGAGAGACCCCTTTCTGAAGTGTATACCAGACTAATTCCCCAGCCAGAATCAAATGGGAAGCGGATGTGGGACCTTTAACTGATAGTGAATGGGGTGATGTCCTGTCTAGTATGGAGCAGGGGTGTAGCAATAGGGGGTGCAGAGGTAGCAGCCACTGCATCGGGGCCCTTGGGCCAGAGGGGCCCCGAAGGGCCCTCCCTCAACGACAGTATTAGCTCTCTATTGGTCCTGTGCTCATAATAATCACTTCTATAGATGCTTTGAATAGTAGTAATCATTAACAAACTGTTCCCCATCCCCTTCTTGCCCCTCTGACACTGCCAATGCCATTGGCAGGTTTTGGTGCGCCGTATCAATTGTTATGTATAGAGTACTTGGGGGGCCCCATTGTAAAACTTGCATCGGGGCCCACAGCTCCTTAGCTACACCACTGGTATGGAGGGTGTTACGACCTCGGCCACTGACAAATTTATGCATCTTACGCTTGTTTATAGAACATACCGCACACCTCTGCAGCTACACGCTATCTTCCCATAAAAGTCCAATCTGTGCCCCAAGTGTCAGAGGGAGGTGGGTGACTTCTTTCATATGATGTGGTCCTGTGATATACTACAAAATTACTGGTGCATAGTAGCTAAAGTGTTAACAGAGGTCATGGGCAAAAGAGTTGTACTGGACCCCAAATCCCTCCTCCTTGACCTGTATACCGAGGCCACTCTCTCCAATTACCAAATCATACTGGTTAAGATACTGTGCCTGTATGCTCGAAGGGAACTGTCCTTTAAGTGGCTCTCAGATCGACCTCCCACTAAGCAGTCCTGGTTCAAGAGAGTCAATAGAGCCATGGTTTGGTATAAATTAACATATCTGAATAGGAAGTGCCCGTTGATATTTGACAAAATGTGGCTTCAATGGTCTGAATATATGTCCTCTCACACACCTGATATTGCTGTTTAAACTTTCTATCATAATGTACTCAACATGAGGGTTTACCCCTTGCTATGCTGATCTTCTCCTTTTGACTGCACGATGCACCGGGGAAGGGGGGGATGGGAGGGTCAGGGTTGCTGGGATTGTTTTATGTTCTGGTGGCTCACCAGTGTTGTATTAATGTTGTTTAAAAACTCAATAAACTTTGACTGTAAAATAATTTAAACACACATACCTAGTAATTGAGGATCCTAAAATGAGAAATAAATAATAGAATCAAAACTCATAAAAAATTCTCAACACCAGTATTCCGAATTTTTAAATAATTCTCAGTTATACCGATTTTATAGCTTAAAGCACACCTGAAGCAAAAATAAACTTATGAGCTAATGAATTGTATGTGTAGTACAGCTAAGAAACAGAACATTAGTAGCAAAAAATGAGTCTTGTATTGTTTTCCAGTACAGGAATGGTTAAAAAACTTTAGTTGTTATCTATGCAGAAAAGCTTCTCTGAGCTATTCAACCCAACTTAGGATCGAATACAGTCCTGTTTTCTGAAGCACTAAAACAGCCAAGAACTAGTGAGAGAAACAGCTTGAGATAAAGTTTTACTGCAGGAAAGTTTTAAGAGTCATTAGCTTTGCTCTGTTTTAAAGCTTAAAATACAGAGTGTGGTTTGTAAACTGCAAATATGACAAAATGTTTCAATGTCATATATATATATATATATAAAAAGCTAGATAACTGAAAATAAAAAATATGAGACTCTGCTACTAATATTCTATTCATTGTCTGTACTACACATACAATTCATTATATCATACTTTTTTTTCGCTTGAGGTTTGCTTTAACAAAAGATGAGAACTGAATCCTCCATCTGGCAGAATATGGATCTCGTGAAAGAACTGTCAGTAACGGAAATCAAGGTGGGATATTTCCAAGGATGCAATTTTCCAGTGACAGCTTTCAGAACTAATGGACTGGCCTGGCAAATCAGGAACAGTCGCTGACTAAAGATGAGCCAATGTGAAAAATGTGCTGCTCTTAGGATTCAGCGGGGAGGCAGAGCAGCTAATGGTGAAGCAGAAATAGTCATTTTCAAAGGTAGTATCTGCAGTATGGAAATCAGTACTAAAGACATATAGCTTTATTATTGTATTGATTGATTTATTTTTGTTAAATTCTATTAACTGTTGCAGCATCAGCAATGCAAGTAGGAAAATACTGCATACGTTAGAAAGGTGAAGGGGACTTAGGAGTCAGTAGAGCCATAGTGTTGGTTTTAGTCGATCTATCCAGCAGTATTGTAAAACAGCCATTAAAGGGACTCCGAGCACCTCTTATGGACATGCCTTTAATTAAGACAGATGACTTCCAACAAAGTCGTGCTATGACCCCTTTGGAGGAGCCTCTTGCAATGGCCATGCGTGTCACTTCCTCTTCCTGCTTCATTCAGTGATGCACTTCTCTAACAGAGAAGACAGGGGTGACTCGGAAGTTATAACATAGCTAAGATGGCAGCTGTGATTTTTAAATTGAAATCGAACGAAAACTATTTGGTGTAGAATGGCGATTCTTTCAAATGAAAGAGGAGATCACAAGCTACAGAACGGTATGCATCTTTAAAGGGAACCTGTACTGAGTAAAATTATTTGAAATAAACACATGAGGTAACTTCAAATGAACATTACATAGTTACCTTGCCATCAGCTCCTCTCAGAAGTTCACCATTTTCTTCTGACAATGATCCCTTCCAGTTCTGACAACATTTTGTCAGAACTGAAATATATCAGTTGCTGTCAGTTACAGCTGAGGGGACAACTGATATGCCAAGTAATGTCTATGTTTCCCTATGGCTCAAGTGGGCGATGTTACAGTTTAACAGTGTACTGACCAGAAAGCTGTTATGGGGTAATGGCCATTTTCAAAATGGAGGACAGAGTATTCCCTTGATCACAGTGGACAAACAGGACGCGGGAAAGGAGAAAGATTGAGGAGTAGACTACATGGGAGGTAATTATGACTTGTGTATGTTTATTTTGACTTTTAATTTTCAGTTCAGGTTTTCTTTAAGTACTTTGCAGTACTGGTCGGAGTCTTAAAGGTATGTCCATAAGAGTTGCTCGGAGTCCCTTTAATGATTGTCATATCCAGAGTTATTAGACAAAGCAGTACATTTCAAAATATTATGTTGCTCTGCATATTGTTTATTCACAATCTCCAGAACAGGGTGTTGAAAATAAGTCTTCCAACGACTAATAATGAATCACATTTTTATCACTACTAGACACTTAATTGCCAGTAATTGGAAATCTACATATGTACCCCAGATTGACAAACTATTAAAATTGTTGAAGCTAACTTATTGGCTGAAAAGTCACGGGCCATTAGGAATGGCAATGTTCAGTCGTTCTTGGGAAGAGCAGGTTTATGGCCCATTATATACCCTGAGTCAACCCTGAGCGAGTTCTAAGATGCCCTATCTATACCCTGGAGAATCTATGCAGTCCTCTTACTAAGGAATACAAAGTATAACAGAGATATCAAATAAATGGGAATACTATAATTAAACTGAAATACACGTCTTGAGACATATGACTGATAACCTGTGGATATTTATCTTACTTACCTGAGAATTCAATAGATCATACATATGATTCCTGGGAATGTTACTGTACATTGTACATGGTTATTCGTTTAATTTGTGTTTTTGTTGTTATTGACTGGCATATTTAGCTACTAATTTAGCTAATTTAGTCTAGTTCGGTTATTACTTAATAGCTGCTATGTTAATAAAGATGTAGTTCCACTAGGATTGAAGGTCACAAATACATACAACCCCCAACAATAAGATATCTTATTAGATTACATTGATATACGTGGGTGCCCTCTTTTTGGGAACATAGGGATATTTACTCCCTATCCCAGACAGAAGGGCATCTTGTATTAACAATATACAAACAAAACAAACAAATATAATGCAACAAAGTAATTACTACTCATAATAAACAATAGGATATTAAGTAATTCATAATACATCATACTACTTTATAATTTTCTTGACCAAATACAGAGGTCAACACTGGAAACCTGTCTGTGATCTCTCCAGACTCTGACTTTGGATCAGATTATTTTAGAGCTTGTGCCATACCTACCTTTTCCCACCAATCAGAACAGTGGACTGTCTGAAATCTCTGTAGGGCGGTTCACTCCCCCATTTTTCAGACAGCCAAGTTCAACTCAAGATCTAATTTAATAATTATTAGGTTCAGGGTACAAGCTTTGAAGACTCAACTACCTCAACTACCTAATCTAGAATCTGGAGGACATAAGCTACAACCCATTCCAGCATAACAGAAGTGATTTATATATGAACAACACTCTATCAGGAATAAATCAAAGAATTACATACAACAACCTTACCAATATTACTGTAAATACTCTGTTGATTGTATAATACACAATTTACTTATCCTGCTACACTGTATATTGTACCTTATGTACCTTTACTCATTTGTACTGTAAACTTTAACTGTAAACTTTATATGTTATACTGTCAACTGCATTATCAAACATTCAATGTCATAATGTGACTGTTTATGTATACTCTGAAATTCTTTAATAAAAATTATTGAAACCGAAAATAAGTCTTCCAGTAGAGCACTGGTGACCACTGAGAGAAAGAGGCCTTCTGCAGCCTTTCAGGAGATTTTTCTAACTTCCTTCCTGTCTGCAATGAGATAGGATATAAGGAGAATCTTTCATGGTTGGGGCACAAACCATATACACAAGATGGAAGTTTCAGCCACTCTATACAACACTGACAACTTGGAGAGTTTTACTAACCTGGGGCTTCTACCAGCCCCCTGCAGCTGTCCTGTGCCCTCGCAGTCACGATTGGATCCACCTGTCCCCCACCGCCAGCTACTTTCACTTCGCCAACAGGCCTGACAGACCTGGCCATGCGTAGCCTTCTACGTGTTCCCTTCAACAGCGTCCTGCACAAGGCGCTATTGCAGACGAGAACATGTAGAAAGAGACGCGTGGCCAGGCCTGGGCAGGCACAGTAAGCCTGACGGCTGAAAATGAAGGTAGCTGGCGTCGGAGGACAAGAGGATCCAATCATGACTGCGAGGGCACAGAACAGCTGCGAGGGGCTGGTAGAAACCCCAGGTGAGCAAACTCCAGTGAAAAGAATGTAAAAAAAAAGTGCTTAATTTTTACAGTAATTATGTATAACTGATTTAGTCAGTGTTTGCGCATTGTAGAATCTTTCCTCTCCCTGATTTACATTCAGACATTTTTACTACTGACAGTTGATGTCACTGGAAGGAGATGCTGTTTGCTTTTTTGGCAGTTGGAAACAGCTGTTATTTCCCACAATGCAACAAGGCTCCCACAGTGTGATGTCAGTGCCTCAGAGCTGTGAGGTGCTGACATCACACTGTGGGAGGGTTACACCACAAAATCAGCCATACAGAGCCCCCTGATGATGATCTGTTTGAGAAAAGGAATAGATTTCTCATGGGAAAGGGGGTATCAGGCTATCAGCTACTGATTGGGATGAAGTTCAATTCTTGGTTACAGTTTCTCTTTAAGGATCCCCTTAGCGTTGCCGGGAATTTGAGCAGCAGCACGGTGAGCCATCATTCGACTCACCCTGTGCCCATCTCACTGGCGTCGTACCTATACATACTCCTCTAAGGGGCAGTTAAGTGACAAGACAATATACTCTGTACAACACTGTGGAAGATGTTGGCGTTATATAAATATGAAATACTAATAATACCTCTTGGTGTTGATCTTGCTATGCAATGTAATGTATGCATTCTATAAAGCTAAGGGAGATAATATAATCAATGGCATTGCTCCTTTTCTGATAAATCTGGTACTCAATATGCAACACATGCTCCTCATCAGCTGTCACTGGCTGGACTCCAAAAAGCATATGCTGCTGCTCTGCCTAATGCAGTCATTGATCACTTTTCACTACTCATAGAGCCTGACAAACATCTTCAGGGTAGAGCTTCCCAGCGTGGCAACATGACAGATCAATGGATGGTAGAAAAGGTAACATCTTTTTTATTTGCAGGATCAGAAAATCATTTTGGGTGATGGAAGATCTGATAATGATAAGTCTTTGTAAATAAAAATAAAATCTATAATCACAAAGCATAAAAAATACTATTATTTTGGGAAATACTCTGATCACAAATACAGCGGTCAGTTTAAAGAAGTCATAGGGCCATATGCAATTAACTTTTTCTCCTACGACATCTCATTGGTGATCATTTTTTATCTTTTCTTTAAAATTACCTTTCAGCACTTTGCAATTAAAAGAGTACGAAAAACAGTAGAAAAGTTCTATCACATTAATATTTTGATTTTCTTTCTTACTGGGGGGTTTAAAAAGCATTTTTGTGAAAATATCACTCAGGAGAAAAGTAAGGAGAAAAAGGAAATTGAATACGGGCCAGAGTCTCCTTTCGGGCCCTTTTCCACTAGCAATCGCAATCACAAATCACAAACGCCTGCAATTGCGATTTTTCATTAATTTTGTTATGTGATTGGGATTTTTCATTTGCATTGCACTATCTCTCTTAAAATCGCTCCAGAAAGCGATTGCGATTTGCAATTTACAAATCGAATCACTGTAGAGGAAAATACTACTCATGATTTCTATGATAAAGTAGCAACCCTAGCGATTTAAAAAATCACTAGCGATTTGCAATTTTGCGATTCAGCTGTGCAGTGGAAAAAGGCCCAGGGCCCATATGCAATTCACTTTTTTCTCCTGAGTTTTCTGCCTTTTTAAGCCCCCAGTAAGCAAGAAAATACTCAGAATAATTTGGACAGGACTTTTTCATCTACTTTTGGTATTATTTCAATTGCAGAATGCTGAAAAGTTATTTTCTATTAACTTATTTTATTATTCTATTACATTTATTTAATTAACTCCTAGGAGAAAACTTAGAAAAAAAATGAATTGCATATGGGCCCAGGGCTTTCTTATGATGTTTATTAGAGCCAAAGCTAATTAAAAAAAATGCTGCAGGTCTTCTGGGCATTAGTCGCAGATAACAGACTTTCTGTCTGTACTCCTTTTTGCACTCAAGAGATTTATATACAGGACAATGTTTTACTAGGATAACAGTTGCGTTATGGTATCCCCCAAACATACAAAATTTGTACAAATTTTGATAAGGAAGCTGACAAGAACCCAATGGGTTTTTTAGTAGACACCTGTAGTAATTTACAAAGGAAAAATGAACTGTATACGTATCCATTAAATCAAACCTGAAGCAAACATAAACGTATGAGATCATGAATTGTATATGTAGTACTGCTAAGAAATAAAACATTAGTAGCAAAGAAAAGTCTCATATTGTTTTCCAGTACAGGAAGAGTTAAAAAAACGTAGCTGTTATCTATGCAAAAGAAAAGAACGTCTCTGAGTTATTCAACCCACTGGTTGAATACAATCCTATTTTCTGATGCACTTAAACAGCAAAGAAACAGTGAGAGGCAGCTTGAGATAAGGTATTACTGCAGGAAAGTTCAAAGGGTCATTATTGTGGTGTTTTTTAAACTGCAACTGTGACAGTATGATGCGTAATATGTGGGCACTTTATAAATACAATCAATACAATCAATAAATAAATGTTATAAAAAAAGCTATATAACTGAAACTAAAAATATAAGACTCTTTTCTGTGCTTCTTATGCTCTATTCATGATCCGTACTACACATACAATTAATTATTTCATAAGTTATTTTTTGCTTCAGGTATGCTTTAAAGACCCACTTAAGATACAAATGTTTTTCTAGCACTCTGTAGGTACTCATATGTGCAATGCTTTATTGCGTAGAAGCTACTGGATTAGCAAATGTGAAATAAGTCACTTTCAAAGTTGCTGATCAGTTGCTTAGAAACTAGCCACTTCCTGCACACCAGATTATCATTGTTGTAGGCTGCAGTCTTCCCACAGAGATTCACTCAGTTTCTTCCCCTGAACATTATGATGAAGCAGTCGAAGAAGGAGCAGTCCCATCCACAGAGCTTGAAAATAATCTCACTAACAAAGCTGCTTCATGACAGCTGATTAAAATATTAAAGGTCACCTAAAGTGAGAGACATATGGAGGCTGCCATATTTATTTCCTTTTCAACGATACAGGTTGCCTGGCAGTCCTGCTGATCTTTCATACATCATAGTTACATAGTTGTATACCATATACACTTGCATATAAACCGACCCACATATAAGCTGAGGTACCCACTTTTCCATCAGAAACCAGGAAAAAGTGATTGACTCACATATAAGCTCCCTCCGCAGTATAGCCCCCTCCACAGTAGCCAGATGTGCCCCAAGGATGATACAGCTGTGTCTCAAGACACCACTAGAGGGCATAATAGATTTGAGATACAGCAATTGTCACACAAGAAGAATCCCTGATCATTGCACAGCTGACACGTTGCTTGCACACTGTGCTCCACAAGCCAGGGGACACAGGTAGTCTTGACTCTTGAGTAGCGCACTCTGCACACCATGTTGCTGGGGATAGGGGGCACGGACACTGCAGGGAGTCAGCTGACAAGAGCAGGATCACTAGTGCATGATCCTTACGCTCCTCTGCAAGTAACAAAACCTGCTCCACCATCCGTTTTGCTCTACTGACTCGCATATAAGCCGAGGGGGGATTTTTTGTGCTGAAAAACTAGGCTTATACAGTATACGTGTATATAAGGTAGTTATTTAGGTTATAAAAGACATACATCCATTAAGTTCAACCAGAAATAAGGTAATAAGGTACAACACTAGTCTTAGCCTACACCCTCCCATATCCCTGTTGATCCAGAGGAAGTAAAAATCCTTCACAATGCATGGTCCAGTTAGCCCCAAAAGGGAAAAAAAATCCTTCTTGACTCCAGGTGACAATCAATTAAAACCCCTGGATCAACACCTGAATCATGTACCTGAAACGAGCATGCAGCAAATCCAGTCAAACTTCAGTCAAACATCTGATCTGCATGGTTGTTCAGGGTATATGACTGAAAGTGGTAAAGGACAACCAGGCAATTTACGTAGTTTAAAAAGAAATACATTTTTTTTAATCAAAAACATGTTTGTCCACATTTTTCGCGCTGCATGTATACAGAAATTTTACTTTATTTGAAAAATGTCAGCACAGAAAGTTAAAAAAAATCATTTTTTTTTGCCAAAATTCATGTCTTTTTTGATGAATATAATAAAAAGTAAAAATCGCAGGAGCAATCAAATAGCACCAAAAGAAAGCTTTATTAGTGACAAGAAAAGGAGCCAAAATTAATTTAGGTGGTAGGTTGTATGAGCGAGCAATAAACCGTGAAAGCTGCAGTGGTCTGAATGGAAAAAAAGTGGCCGGTCCTTAAAGAGAATCTGTATTGTTAAAATCACACAAAAGTAAACATACCAGTGCGTTAAGGGACATCTCCTATTCCCCTCTGTCACAATTTCGCTGCTCCCCGCCGCATTAAAAGTGGTTAAAAACAGTTTTAAAAAGTTTGTTTATAAACAAACAAAATGGCTACCAAAACAGGAAGTAGGTTGATGTACAGTATGTCCACACATAGAAAATATATTCATACACAAGCAGGCTGTATACAGCCTTCCTTTTGAATCTCAAGAGATCATTTGTGTGTTTCTTTCCCCCTGCATCTCTCATGCACTGAAGTTTCAGGCTGCTCTTTTCTTCCTGCAAACAGCTTTGCCCTTGTCTGTAATTCCTCACTATGTGAAAGCCCAGCCAGCTCAGAGGACGATTTATCCAGCTTGTAAAAGATAAGAGAGAAAAGAGAAGCTGCTCTAATCTAAATAACACACAGGCAGTGTGCATAGAGGGGCCTGGAAGGCGGAGTTCATAGCAGAACCACAACACTGAAGAACTTGGCAGCCTTCCAGACACAGGCTGACAAGTCTGACAAGAGATAGATAAGTTGATTTATTACAGAGACTGTGATAGTACAAAGTGCTGCAGTAAGCCAGAACACATTAGAATAGCTTTTGGAACTTGTAGGATGATAAAAAAACAGGATGCAATTTTTGTTACGGAGTCTCTTTAAGGGGGGTAAAGCCCGCGGTCCTCAAGTGGTTAACCTTATGGACCAGAGCAGTTTTCACCTTTCAGCGCTCCTCACATTCATTTGCCAATAACTCTATCAATACTTATCACAACGAAACGATCTACAGTATTTCTTGTTTTTTTCGCCACTAATAAGGCTTTCTTTGGGTGGTACTTTTTGCCAAGGATTATTTTATTTTAAATGCATTTTAACGGGAATAATACGTAAAAAATTGAAAAAAAAAAATCATTATTTTGCAGATTTTGGCCATTATAGTTTTAAAATGAAACATGATACTATGGATAAAACCCACACATTTTATTTGCCCATTTGTCCAGTCCATAGTTTAACCTTCTTGCCGGTTATTCCGAGCTCAACTCGGGGTAACCTGCACAGAAGGAATTCTCCGGCCCTGCTGGGCCGATTTAAAAAATATTTTTTTTACTGCATGCAGCTAGCACTTTGCTAGCTGCGTGCATATTCCGATCGCCGCCGATTCGCTGCTACCCGCCGCGCCGCACCCCCCCTCCAGACCCCTTGCACAGCCTGGCCAATCAGTGCCAGGCAGCGCTGAAGGGTGGATCGGGATGGTCTCTGACGTCCCAACGTCCATAACGTCCGTGACGTCATCCCGCCATGGTGACCGGGGAAGCCCAGCAGGAAATCCCGTTCTGAACGGGATTTCCTGCTTACTCTGATCGCCGAAGGTGATCGGAGCGGGTAGGGGGATGCCGCTTGACAGCTCGCTACATGATTTAAAAAAAAAAAAAATTAAAAAGTGCTGCGCTGCCCCCTTGCCGTCAGAATTGGAATGGCAAGGGGGTTAAAGTATGTCCCTAGTACAATGTATGGTAACAATATTTTATTTGGAAATACAGGTGTATTTTTTCCCTTTTGCGTCCGCCACTAATATCAAGCAAATATAACAGTAATATATCCTCTTGACATGCATATTAAAAAAAAGTTGAGTCCCTAAGGTAACTATTTATGTAATTTTTTTTTATAAAAATGATTTTATTTTGTTAAAGAGACACTGTAACTAGAAAAACGGCCCCTGGGGGTATTCACCTCGGGAGGGGGAAGCCTCCGGATCCTAATGAGGCTTCCCCCGCCCTCCTCTGTCCCTCGGGGGTCTCGCTGCAACCCTTCAAAGCCGGCCTGACAAATCCGTCAGCCTGTTCAATATTTACCTTTCCAGGCTCCAGCAGGGGCGCTGTTTTGGCTTTCGGCTCCGAAGTAGATGAAAATACCCGATCTCAGTCGGGTCCGTTCTACTGCACAGGCGCCACTTGCACCTGCGCAGTAGAACAGACCTGACTGAGATCGGGTATTTCCGCCTACTTCGGAGCGCAGCGCCGCTACTGCGCCTGCTCTGGAGCCGGAAAGGTAAATATTTACATCGCCGATGTTCAGAGGGGTACAGCGGGACCCCCGTGGGGCACAGGAGGACGGTGGAAGCCTCGATAGGATCCGGTGGCTTCCCCCTCCCGAGGTGAGTACCCCACGGGGCCATTTTTCTCACTACAGGTTTTCTTTAACTATGGGAGGGGAGGTAAGGGGTTAATTAACAGTGTACTTTATATATATTTTTTATTGTAATGTATATGTGTAATGTATGTAAGAGTAATTTTACTATTTGGCTACTAGATGTCCACTGAATCTTCCTGTGAGCACTGTTAGTATGCTACAGGAAGTTACAGGAAGTAACACGTGTATGTGTTACATACATTTTATCAATGACAACGGCATCTCATTGATGCTGGTGGTTATGAATCACAGTCACAGACACTTAGATCGGTGAATGGGAACTGAGCTCTCATTCACTGATCTGTCCAGCGGCAACAAGATCACGTGCGGGAACGCACACTGGAGCTCGCAGGAGCGATTGTGGCGGGAAGCGTATATTTATACTCCTAGAATGGGAGCTGTCCTCCCGCAGAGTGTAATTATACTGCCTCAAAACCACAGTTTAGATTTAATTTATAGCCGCAGAAGCGTCATTTCATCTTAAAAGGGTAACCTCTGAGCACTTTGATTACAAAGCTACTAGATGGTATTTTAGGTCTGTGTCTAGGGATGGACATTAATCATGTATTAAACGAGACCAATATCAAAAACAATATACCATACATTAATCAATAGGGACGGTCTAATTGTAAATAAATCACTAACAAAAAGTCCCCTTTTCTGCTATGGATAAAAAATATGTGGAGTGATACACAGTTAATTCTTGTTTAGAACAACTTTGGGAACAAATCTGCTTTACAACATGAATTTTTAATGCTTGTAAATGTGGAAGATCTGTTTCCTGAGCATAATATTATCAGTATGCATTAACATCTCAATATTTTATATATTGTTTTCAATTTTATGTAGTAGAGATGGCTCGAACGGTTAGCCGGCGAACGGTTCCCGGCGAACTTCCGGTGGTTCGCGTTCGCCATGTAGGGCAAACTTTTCCGGAAGTTCGGTTCGTCCCCATAGTGCACCATTAGGGTCAACTTTGACCCTCTACATCACAGTCAGCAGGCACATTGTAGCCAATCAGGCTACACTCTCTCCTGGAGCCATTCCCTCCTTATAAAAGGCAGGCCCCGCCAGCCATTACACTCACTCATGTGCCTGCATTAATTAGAGAAGGGACAGCTGCTGGCAGACTCTCATAGGGAAATATTAGTTAGGCTCTCGTAGGCTTCTTAGCTTGCTCCTTGCTGATTCTTATTGCTAAAATAGCACCCCACAACAGCTCTTTTGAGAGCTGATCTTGTTCTTGTGATCTATTTTTTTGTGTGTGTGTGTGTGTCCCACTGACACTTGTGTTACATTGACAGCCTTGATAATCCATACTGTGTGTGCCACTGCCAGCCAGGCCCAGCACATTCAGTGACTACCTGTGTGTGTGACAGGTGCACATTGTAATACCCAGTACTGAATATACCTACCTGTTGTGTTCAGTGCACCCACCTCATCACTGCATATACTTACCTGGTGTGTTCAGTGAATCCACCTCATTACTGCATATACCTACCTGTTGTGTTCAGTGAACCCACCTTATCACTGCATATACCTACCTGTTGTGTTGAGTGCACCCACCTCATCACTGCATATACCTACCTGTTGTGTTGAGTGCACCCATATGGGCTTGAAAACAGCCACGACCTGCACTCTCGCCATGGTGCGCACCAGTCCAGCATGGCCGTCACTACACAAACAGCCTCTTGCGGTGCGTTACACAGTGAGTTTTGGTGTGTCAGTGTGAAGCAGTACTCTAATTACACTCCCTGATTGATGTATACACATGCAAGATGTTTTAAAGCACTTTAGGTCTGCAATTTAGCATTCAATGTGGTTTCTGCCCTTAAAACGCTGCTTTGCTTCAAATCCAGATTTTTCCCCAAGACTTTTGGCACGTATCCCACTCCCACTCGGCGGTTTCGGGCCATCTCTATTATGTAGTAATACAGCAGCTTTTTTGCTGCTCATTGGGAGCTCTGCCTGTTCAGTAAGCCAGCACCTATTTAGTAAGGAGTTTCTTGGGAAGTCTCCTTAAAGGAATACTGTAGGGGGTCGGGGGAAAATGAGCTGAACTTACCCGGGGCTTCTAATGGTCCCCCGCAGACATCCTGTGTTGGCGCAGCCACGCACCAATGCCCCGGCCCCGCATCCAGTTCACTTCTGGAATTTCTGACTTTAAAGTCAGAAAACCACTGCGCCTGCACGCCCGTGTCCTCACTCCCACTAATGTCACCAGGAGTGTACTGCGCAGACACAGACCATACTGGGCCTGCGCTGTGCGCTCTTGATGACATCAGCGGGATCGAGGACACTGCAACTCAGGCGCAGTGGTTTTCAGACTTTAAAGTCTGAAATTCCAGAAGTGAACCGGAGGCAGGGCCGGAGCATCGGTGAGTGGCTGCGCCAACACAGGATGTCTGCGGGGGACCGTTAGAAGCCCCGGGTAAGTTCAACTCATTTTCCCCTGACCCTCCTACAGTATCCCTTTAACACTGCTACTGCCTACTGAGTGCGCTCTAGTGGCTGCCTCGCAAGCGCTTTGAGTCCGACAGGAGTAAGGCGCTATACAATTACTGCAATTATTATTATTATTATATAATTTTACATAATTTTTCCTTGTTGCTTAGTCTTGATTTTATTTCCATTACCAAACATCTTATCTCATCCAGAAAAGCTCTACCTACTTGCTGGAGGACTGTAAATGTCATTTATATTTCAAGCACATCTTAACTGAGAGAGATACAGAGGCTGATATATTTAATTTCCTCCCCAACCCCAATTTTTTTAAAAAAAAAATAACAATCTAACCTACAACCTAACCTTCTATTTTCTGAAATCTGAATTTACCACCACTTCCTATTGACTTATATAGGGGAAAAAATGAAACTTGAATCATATCAGTCACTCAAAAAAAAAATTGAAAAAAAAATCTTTATATTTCATTGTGTGGGGCCACCATGATGCATACTCTACTGATATATGTAAAGTTTTGTTATTTCATATAGACCCTTATTCAATCCACTTTTTCTCCTGGGAGATCATTTTTCATCTTCTGTTTAAAATAACTTTTCAGTATTCTGCAATTAAAAAAGTACCAAAAAGTAGTTGAAAAAGTACTACCAAAATAATTCTGAATATTTTCTTGCATGCTAATAGCTTAAAAGGCACATTATTGATAGGGTTTAAAAATATTAAAAATATCATCCAGGAGAAAATGGGAATTACATAAGGGTCATGCTCTTTAGTCCTTAGAACTAGCACTCTAGTCTTGGCCAGCCAGATTAACTGTTTCCTTTTTGTCCCATGGTAACTGTTCTTTGAACTGGTTTCATGGTTTTAGTCATCTGTAACCTGTCTGGACAATAGGTTACAGGAAAGCTTTCCCTGCTTGATTTGTGCATTGTCATCAATACCACGGGTTTTACTTTATAGTAATTAAATTAATGTACCACTCTGATTTATTGCTCCTTTTTGCTTTATGTGTTCATTCTACTACAGTGTTTTACTGTGTCATGGCCAATTAAAAAAAAATCCACTTGGAGTGGTTAATGAGTTGATTCTTGGTAAAAGCCGGTTGTATAAAATAAACAGCACCCTTGCTGAAAATGCAATTATGTAAATGTCCTCCCAGCTTTATTTTCTCCCTTATTATACAGTAAATGACACCATAACAATAAAATAAGCTGTGAAAGTGATATTCCTTTGAAGTCTGCGCCTTAAACTACTTTCCGAAAAATCATCATACGTGAGATAATAACTGAATACTTTGTAAAATTACATTTTGTTCCTAAGTGATTGTCTTGTGTACAGCTTCTTTCCTGTTGCTTACTGGAGAACATTACTGTAACGTGTTTTTATCTTAGTAATTATTATATACATTTTGGTGCCACAAAATAGGCCTAGAATATGCAGATAAAACCATTGACATTCTTATCTTTACTGCACCATTGAGTCCAACTTCTGAAATAGAATTTTTTGTTTTTACAGTTGCAGCATAATTTAGCTGATGCAGATATTTTTTTGGGAACATTTTTATTTTTCTTTATTTGTACTGTGCAGTCTATTTACAGCATATTTGGATGGCATAATGGTTAGAACTCTTACCTTGCAGCACTGGGATGAGTTTGTATGTTCTCCCCGTAAACACGGGTTTCCTCTGGGCACTCTGGTTTCCTCCCACCTCCCAAAAACATACAGATAAGTTAATTGGCTTCTCTGTAAATTGGCACTAGACTACAATACATTACTATGCAATATAGACATATGCCTATGGTAGGGATTTGATTGTGAGCCCTTCAGATAGACAGGTAAGTGGCAAGACAATATATAATATGTACAGCACTGGAGAAGATGTCAGCACGATATAAATACTAAATACCGTAATAATAATAAACAGGATTAACAGGAAACACAAAATATAAACAAAATCCCCTTGGATGCTCAAATAATATATCATTCATGAAGATGGCGTGCCTTACAAATCTTTCCCCTCTTTGCAACATACTGCCCCTGGTGGCATGGGAGCTTTTGGACACCCCTTAGAGACTCCTCACACTGCTGGCCAAAGTGTAACGTTTAGACACAATAAACAACACGACAATGAACAACACTGGTGCTGAAGTATCTTACTGTCTGTAACTTGTTGGAAATGTTTTTCTGGTAAACTTTTTAGCTGGTGGCATAGGCATGTAAAGAACTATACCTTTGTGTGTAAGTTCTTCATGGTTTTATTAGGCATAGCCTTTGCCTAAATGTCTATAAAAAGTGTATATCATTCCCATTCAAAAGTTGGGAGGCTTGTAATACATACCTGACTAATAAATGCTAAAAATGATTTACCACAAACTACTAGTAGTTTTGCTGTTAGGATCCAGGTTGAAGTGAAATTTGACATGAATATTGGTCAATCAATTCAGACATGTCCATGATAACAGTTGTTTGCTGTATATCAAGCAAACATAATGACATGTTTGCTTGATATATAGCTGATGTTATCGGTGTCTTTCTGAGTTTGCAAAGATCCTAAATGTCATGGCATCCTGGACAATCTGTGGCTTACCTGTAAATAAAGGTCACACATCAGGCGACTTGGCGGTCAATCGACCATATAATTCGATTATTATAATTGAATTGGAGGAAAATTGGTGCTTTCAAGAGCATGCCTAATCAACGATGCGACCCATTTCAGGTCAAACATTGGGCGCATGTATCGGTTGGAAATGCTGGAAGATGTAGGGCCGACATCCTCGATCAGACACGTGGTAGTAACAACATGCGATATTGGGATGAGCTATGGAACTCCTGGCGCTGTCCTCCCACCCCCAGTGTAGAATGTGCCCCATGCAGTATACTTCACCTTTTGGTGTCCGCTGCTGGCTCCGGGCTCCGTCCTCCATCTACAAACATGCGTCCCACGTGGTTGTTGTGATGTCACACATATGCCCACGTTATGCCGGCAATGACGTGGGGTGCTTGTATGAGGATGGAGCCCAGAGCTATCAGCAGACATCGACAGATAAAGTGTACTGCATGGTCACATGTGGGGCACATTTTACATTACATCACAAGGCCGATTTCTGAGAGATTTCATGCTAAAATTGTTCAGGAATCAGTCTGTATATTGTGTGTATTGGCAGGTACCAGATTTTTCTCAGATCAGATTCAATTAGAGAGAGAGCTGTCTCTAGGACGATCTGCCCATATATAGTCTGATGTATGGACACCTTAAGGCTTTGTACACATTCCTAGTAGTTTGGGTCATCCTGAGCTGCTTGGTTACTGTGTTTTCCTCTAGACACAGACAGACGCAGAACAATTATATTGTGCTTTTCTCCTGGCGGACTTAAAGCGCCAGAGCTGCAGCCACTAGGACATGTTATGGAGTCTTGCCCAAGGTCTCCTACTGAATAGGTGCTGGCTTACTGAACAGGCAGAGTCGAGATTCAAACCCAGGTCGCCTGTGTCAGAGGCAGAGCCCTTAAAGGATACCCAAAGTGACATGTGACATGATGAGATAGACATGTGTATGTACAGTGCCAAGCACACAAATAACTATGCTGTGTTCCTTTTTTTATTTCTCTGCCTCAAAACGTTAAGTATCAGGTATGTAAGTGGCTGACTCAGTCCTGACTCAGACAGGAAGTGACTACAGTGTGACCCTCACCGATAAGAAATTACCCTTTTTGTCTCTTTCCTGCTTTCAGAAGCCATTTTCTGCTAGGAAAGTGTTTTATAGTTTGAATTTCTTATCAGTGAGGGTCACTAGAGATGTCGCGAACAGTTCGCCTGCGAACGGTTCCAGGCGAACTTTGGGGGTTCGCGTTCACCTGCATCAGGCAAACTTTTGCGGATGTTCGATTCGCCCCATAATGCTCTATTAAGCAAAACTTTGACCCTCCATATCACTGTCAGCAGACATATTATTGCGAAACACACTTCTCTCACTGCTGGAGACCCGCCCACCCTCCCTCCTCCAAGCAAGGTCCATTTTAATCAGTTTTCTGCCTACACTATTTAGTTATGGGACAGCTGCTACACACTCTGCTAGGGAGATTTTAATTAGCCTCTTGTGGGTCTCCCTCCTCCCTCCTACTGGAGGGAGGAGGGTCTCTTCTGCCAGGGAATTATACTATTTTAAAAACCAGTATACATCATATCATGGCTGGGAATCGAACCCAGCTCTCACGGTGTGGTGGGCAAGTCACCCTAACCACTGTACCACTACAGTAGTAAGTGAAGCTGGCCTAAAAATTACCATTTATGCTCAATGCAATAGAAACAGGTTGCTTACAGGGAACCTTAAAGGAGAACTGTAGTGAGAGGTGTATGGAGGCTGCCCTATTTATTTCCTTTTAAGTAATACCAGCTTGGCTAACCTGCGGATTCTCTGCCTCTAATACATTTAGCCATAGACCCTGAACAAGCATGCAGCAGCTCAGGTGTTTCTGACATTATTGTCAGATCTGACCAGATTAGCTGCATGCTTGTTTCTGATGTGATTCAGACACTACTGCAGGCAAATAGCTCAGCAGGGAACAGTGAGAGCTGGGTTCGATTCCCAGCCATGGTATGATGTATACTGGTTTTTAAAATAGTATAATTCCATGGCAGAAGATACCCTTCTCCCTCCGGTAGGAGGGAATAGGTAGAAGGGGAGGTGGGAGGAGGGAGACCCACAAGAGGCTAATTAAAATCTCCCTAGCAGAGTGTGTAGCAGCTGTCCCATAACTAATTAGTGTAGGGAGTCAAATGATATATGGACCTTGCTTGGAGGAGGGAGGGTGGGTCCTCCAGCAGTGATGTGTATTTCACTCAATCAGGTGTGCCTCCAGGTATTAGAGCTCTTGAAACATGTTTTCTATCATTTTTCTAGCCAGGAGAATTTTTTAAAATTTTCAAAGTTCGCCTCCCCATTGAAGTCTATTGCGGTTCGCGAACTTTTTCGCGAACCGAACCTTTCGCGGAGGTTCGCGAACAGGGTTCACGAACCGAAAATCGGAGGTTCGCGACATCTCTAAGGGTCACACTGTAGTTACTTCCTGTCAGCCACTTACATACCTGATATTTAACTCTTTCAGACAGAGAAAGAAAAAAAGGAACACAGCATAGTTATTTGTATGCTAGCCACTGTACATACCCATGTCTATCTCATCATTTCACATGTCACTTCGGGTATCTTTTAACCATTACACTATACAGCCGCTCTAGAGGACAATCATTCCCTAGGGATGATAAAAGGAGTACAATTTATTTAATATAGTGGCTTGTAAAGAGGCCATGCATTCCTTTGTATCGATGCAATCTTCTATGGGGCGCCTTTATACATCTCTGAGGGGTTTCTGGATTCTTGTCATCATGTATATTAATATTTTTTTTCAGTACAGCTCAAAACAACTGCCCTAGTTCTTTGAATCTCTCTGGGGTCTTCACAGATTGAAGAGTGTGCCAATAAATTTTCACTGTGTCTCTCACCCACTAATAAACTGACACTTATTCCAGGTATGGGATGCTAAGTGACACAACAGACGCTCAGGAGTCAAACAGGGATGCACCTTTTCTCCCACAATCATCCTTACAGTGAAGGATTTTGCCATAGAGAAACAGAAGCTTTGGAAATAGAACCAGACTACAAGGGAACTTTAATTTTTTTTTTGGACGATATCTGTTTACTTTCCCAAATATTTCCCAAATATGGAATAATTAACCCACCTACTAGAGGAAAGAAGTAAGAAGTAAGATGAAACTGATAATACATTGTTAAAAAAAAACAACAAAAAAACAAACATGTGATTAAACAGCAACACAGATCCTAAAATTAAGTTTCAAGTATATGGGAAACACCCTGAAATGGTGACTGAGTTTCAGTATCTAGGCAGCCTGGTCACAGTGGATGGTGGTGTCAGTTCTGACGTCAAAAGATGCTTCAGGAAGGTAAATGCAGCCTTTGAACAATTGTATCCAATGTTGAGACCCTATGATATTGCCTTAAAAACTAAACTCAAAATGTTCCAGAGCAGCATGAAGGCCATCCTCCTGTATGGCTGTGAGAAAGGTGACATGAAGCCTTGCAGACTTTTATTCATTTCTGCCTTAGAAGGATACTTAATTTCTGGTGGCCAAATATAATTTCAAACAAAGAGTTGTTGGAGAGAGCCAAAGATGAACTTGTGGATTTACAGATCAAACGAACAAAAGGGAGATGGATTGGCCATACTCTTTACAAGAACAACACCAGTGAGAAAGGTGAAATTGCCAAGGTAGAAGAAAAAGAGGGAGAACAAATGCAACTGGTAGAAGAAGTGTGGAGGAGGAAATAAAGACTGCAAAGACTTCATGGACTGAGACAGGCAAGATCCCTCAAGAAGACACGGTGGAAAGCATTTATTGGGGCCCTTTGCTCCAATGGGAGACATAGGAAAAAATCAAGTTAAATTCAGATTGATGGAAATTAGGGAATCATTATATCCTATTTGGTAAATAAAATAATTTGCTAAATAGGGCTATCAGGACTGTCATCTTTTCTCATTTATAACAGTATTAAAGGTGGTGTTATCTAAGCCACATGGAGGGTGTCCTTTGGTGTGCGTATGAATCATCCGCCGGGAGATTTGGGTACAGGTAAGCAGGGTAAATGGCTTACCCTGCTTCTGCACAAGTCCCAGCAGCGTTAATTACTATTCCCCCTGCAGGCCGCCATGGATAGTCGGGTTAAGATATAATTCAGTTTCCAGCTATTGCTGGCTTCCGAATTACACTGATTTGTGCTCCGTCTTTTGATGGTGCCAAAATAAATCACGCAGTGAGCGCTACTATCGCCGTAATTCCTATTACAGTCTATGGTGGCACCAGCTGTGCCCAAATCTTCTGCGCTGTTTTCACCGCATTTGGCCCTTGGCCCCATCCTGGCTTAACAGATCTCATCCTAGGCCTAGGTAATAGGTGTATGGTTTAAAATCCTGATGGCGACATCATTCAACATATTTTTGAATACATATGAACATTTTAAAATTGCATTGAAAAATGTAACCTAAGTGGCGTGTGAAATATGATGCCATCGCCTATATATATATATATATATATATATATATATATATATATATATATATATCTGTAGATTATCAGCTACCAATCTATTGGCAGTTATGTTTTTTAGATTGTTTCTAATCCTAGGGCTGGGCCTTCAGAGTAAAAAAAGCTGCTGCTTTTTCAGGATTAATACTGAGTTTAGTCAATTATGGGTATTTTGCATTGAAGTCTATGGCACAGATTTTACAAATTAGCTATAAAGCTCCCAAATATGATATTGTAACCAAATTAACAATGTATCTCAGGGTCACTTGTCAGAGCATGCCACTCACTGCCCTGGTTGTGGGTGGGACCTTTCATTTGTGTCAAAACCCCTTTGCTTTTACTAACACTAGCCCTAGTTTTGTGGTGATGTAGATGCCTAAATGAGGACTTGCTATTGCTTGTAAACTCCATGCTAAGGGAGTTTATCGGCATAGTAAGGAAGGACAATGGCGAGTGCTAAATATGTGGAAAGCATACGTATTCTATTGAGCCCGAAACTGTTGCAATCCAGCCTCTAAAAAAAAATTCTTCAAGGGGGATACTCAGACAGAAGGGCAAAGAAAAAGGTTCATTCAAAAAAAGTAAACTTTATTAACATGCACCAAAAAAAGTCCTAAACCCCCATTTTCAAAAAAGCCTCATAAGCTGCATTTTTCTAATATAAATAAAAATTGATGTACAATGGTGATGACACCAGCTGTTAGACATTGCGATGTGTTATGCTTACAAATGTACATAATACAGGGTAAATGTAAAAAGAGAATCCAAGGCAGTTCCTTGGAGGGCTGACAGAACACAGAGGCATGCTCTCTGCCTCATAACATGCCTCTGTGTCCCCACACCACCTCTCCTGCCCCTCCCCCACCAACGCCGCTCTATAGCCCCCCCCCCCCCCAGGTTAACAACAATATCTGTCCCAGCCTCGGAGGGTAAATAGAGGAGAGGGATTCCATGCTCAAAATGCCCACTAGGGGCGTTCCTGCAGGCTTTCTAGAGCTGCCATTGGGCAGCTCTCTTTCCCTGGCCGCATCACCTGCCACTCCCCCGCCTCCCTGCACACTGCTGTAAGAGAGAGATCTCTCTCCTTCCAGCGTTGTGACCCAGAGAAAAGGAAACGGGCCAGTGCGGCCCACAGGAGCGGCAGAGAAAGGCAGTTTTTGCAGCTACCTTTAATGTGCCAGGAGTGTGGAAGATTGAATATAATTGGGAGTGCTGAGCTTTTTACAAAGGGAAAAAGAAAAAGAAAAAAAAACCTATAAATCCTTTTTGGGGTCATTCACTGCACCCCTCCACAAACTTGAGATATATAGAAAGGATTTCAAAAAAGAAATTCATACAGGATCTTCAAAATACAAAAATATCAAAAAAACTTTATTGACACAAAATTCAAGAAAAAGTTCCATTAAAATTCTCCATGAGAAATTCCTTGCAGGTGCTTCCAATACAGAATATATAGCACGGACATATACTTCGTTCATAGACTTAATGCAGTATAGATAGAGGCAACGACACGCTCGTTTCGGGTCCATGTTTGCAGCATGTCAGACCTCGTTTGTGTCAAGACAGCCATTGGGGTTGTGTAATATACATCTGGTTGGCTCAGATGTCTCCTTGCCTTCTTGGTGTCCTAACCGTGCACTGCATACAGGATTGACAGACAGCACTTTTTGCAACTCGGCCTGATGAAGGGTCTTTCTGGACCCGAAACGAGTGTGTCGTTGCCTCTATCTATATTGCATTAAGTCTATGAACGAAGTATATGTCCGTGCTATATATCCTGTATTGGAAGCACCTGCAAGGAATTTCTCATGGAGAATTTTAATGGAACTTTTTCTTGAATTTTGTGTCAATAAAGTTTTTTGATATTTTTGTATTTTGAAGATCCTGTATGAATTTCTTTTTTGAAATCATTTCTATATATCTCAGGAATGTGGAAGATGCCATGCCTGCAAATATTGGAATAATAGAGCATATTTGAACGCTTTGAAAAGGAGTTTGTAACTCATTTTGGTGTATGTTAGTAAGGTTTACTTATTTGTGGACCTTTCTTCTTCTTCCTTCTGTCTGGTATCCCCCTCCAAGATTTTTTTCAGATCAAGTGAGTGTAGTGATTACTCTTTGGGACTGCCCTTCCCTCTACAATGACATATTTTTAATCCCGGCTAAAAGACATGTTTTGCAGCAAAAATGTTAATATCAACTTTTACAAAAAAAGACACGAGACACAAACAAATTTGTGGGATGGTCCCACAAGTGGCCCTGACATATTCTGTAAATTTGGTGACAAATGGGGTATATTCATTATGTAGCTGTAAAGTGTCTGTGCACAGGGAGTAAATGGCAATTTTACAGGTACTACTGACAGGTACATAGCACAAATTGCGCAATTAGCGCAACCACTTACCTAGGTAACACATCTGTTATCTGGGTATGCTACGTGCGTAATTGTTGTGCACTTTTACTTTTACAGGGCAGAACTATCTCTAGGCCAGAGAATTGGATAATCCATGCTGGTCCCTTTTGTGTAATGCTAGATTTAGTCAGCAAAAATGTTTAGACCACCGTCACCATTATTAATAAATGTCAGTTTATCAATCCACACTGACTGTTGCAAACAGAGCATTTAAAGCCTCATTTGAAAATCCTGACATGGACAATGCAGTGAGTGGTCAGATCACTGAAAGATGAATTCTGATTGGTTGCTGTGGATTCTGCACTTTCTGTAGGACTCTTTGTTAGCATTACTTTTAATTCCCTGTTCTAAGAGAAATCAGGCTGTTTCAGTTTTGTAGAACATGTAACCTTTAAAGCTTAGTTATATAGCACAGGATTTTAGAAACAGTTGCCATAGTGATTGGTGAAGAGCAGTTATTTGCAATAACAAAGACAACCACTCATACACAAAGACGTGCTAATTCCTAAACATAGAGAAAGTCACTGACAGATTGACTCACACGTTTTTAGTGCTCCGACAACACACAATTTAGAATTGGGAAATTAAAATGATCCTTAGCCAATATAAAGAGTTGATGGAAAAGTACAGAGGCACATGTTGTAGAGGATGCAGTGTTACGGAACAACACGTGGCACAGAAATATCCCGCCATAGTGCCAGTCTAGCTAAGACTACGCTGACATACTATGGGGATACGTTGCTTGCTGCTGAATAGGCCATATGGAACATTGTTTTATTTTAACACCACTCTCTACTCTGAGGATGGATTTGTACATATTTTTTACAATGATATGTAGGAGTAGGATGAATCGTTGGACAACATGTTTGCATTACTACATCCCACCCCCACAAAAAGAAACACAGTTGCCATTAAATGCACTTCATCTTTCTTTGTGCTGCAAGTGGTGGTAAGATGTAACTCTGGACGAACCTTCAGGCCTCTTTCACAGTAGGACGTTGCGGTTTGATGCGGCGTTAAAGTTGCAATGCAAATTACAACGCAACGCCCCAAAAAAGTCGCAACGCAACTTCATGCACCATTATCATCGCATACAGTAGAGCATACAGGCAATGAAAAGTATGCTTCCAAGTCATTACTGAGCATGTGCAAACAGTCAGTGGCGTAGCTAAGGAGCAGTGGGCCCCGATGCAAGTTTTACAATGGGGCCCCCCCAAGCACTCTATACGTAACAATTGATACAGCGAACCAAAACCTGCCAAGGGCAACTACAGTTTCAGAGGTGCAAGAAAAGGATGGGAAACAGTTTGTTAAGGATTACCACTATTCAAAGAATCTATAGAAGTGATTATTATGAGCACAGGACCAATAGAGAGCTAATACTGTAGTTGAGGGAGGGCCCTTCGGGGCCCCTCTGGCCCAAGGGCCCCGACGCGGTCGCTACCTCTGCAATCCCTATTGCTATGCCCCTGCAAACAGTCCAACACAGCTAATAACGCGTATAACGCACTGCATGCAGTACTTTCTAATAATGCTACACGTTACACACAAATGCAACGTATGCACTGTGAATGTCGTGCAGACTTACTATTGCTGTGCGTTAGTCTGCATTGAAACATTTTATAACGTGTGACTTTAACATTGCACTGGGAAAGAGGCCTCAATAGGAGAGAAATATGTGTACCCACCTACCGTTTCCTGGATCACTACAGAAAGGTTCCTCCATTTCTCCTTTCAGTATCACTCACTCCTCTTGTGAGACATCAGGGGCCATATGCAATTCACTTTTTCTCCTAAGTTTTCACCTAGGTGATATTTTCACATCTTTGCCATTTAAGCCACCAGCAAGAACATACTCAGAATAATTTTGACGGTACTTTTTCACCTACTTTTTAGTACTTTTTCAATTGCAGAGTGCTAAAAAGTTGTTTTAAACAGAAGATTAAACATTTTCCATTAGAAAACGTATGAAAAAAGTGAATTGCATATGACCCCTATTTAATTAAAGAGAACCCGAGGTGGGTTTGAAGAATATTATCTGCATACAGAGGCTGGATCTGCCTATACAGCCCAGCCTCTGTTGCTATCCCAAACCCCCCTAAGGTCCCCCTGCACTCTGCAATCCCTCATAAATCACAGCCATGCTGCTGACAAACAGCTTGTCAGAGCTGGCTGTGTTTATCTCTATAGTGTCAGTCTGCTGCTCTCCCTGCCTCCTGCAGAACTCCAGTCCCCGCCTGCATCCCTTCCCTCCCTGCTGATTGGAGGGAAAGGACGGGGGCAGGGACCGGAGCTATGCAGGGGGCGGGGGAGCAGCTGAGACTGACACTACAGATGTAAACAGAGCCTCACAGCACGGCTGTGATTTATGAGGGATTGCAGAGTGCAGGGGGACATTAGTGGGGTTTGGGATAGCAACAGAGGCTGGGCTGTATAGGCAGATCCAGCCTCTGTATGCAGATAACATTCTTTAAACACACCTCGGGTTCTCTTTAACTTTATCTCATAAGTTTTTTGTAGTTCATCTTCTGTTTAAAAAGGTATGAAGGACACAGGGGGATGCCGGACGCAGGGATAGGGACATGGGGACACCGCACACAGGGACTGGGACACAAGGGAGACACCACCAATAGGGATGGGACACAGGGGCACAACGCACACAGGGATGGAACACAGAGGGACACTATTGTGTGTGTGTGTTAGTTTGTTTCCAAAGATTAGTCCTAAGCCTGTCAAATCTGTCATATTTTACCACCTACTGTAAGTTATAATGTAACTAAATAAACAGGCTGCTACTAGCTACTTACTTAGCTAGTTACATTATAGTTACATGTGAGAAGCAACAACACAGCTCAAGAATGTGTGAGCCACATTATAAATCAGCTGTGGCAGAGAGAAAAAGAAGGCTGCTAGCAGTTAGCATGGAACCTGCTATCTGTTGCATCAGCACAGGAACAGCTGATTTACTCACTTAGATCAGCAGTGTAGCAGAATAGAATTGGAGTTAGGAGCTATTTTTTTAACACAAGCTCTATGGAGAAATGTGTGCTGTCCATATTAAATAACTGATGATGGGGATAATGGAAGAGCATAATTTTCACCATAGTGCCCCTTTAAACAATTCACACTGGTATAATTAGTGTCAATTAGCTTAACTATTTATTGGCTGGAGTAAGCACATTACCTTTACATCATATAACCATTTGGCTATTTCTTTCTCCCCATTAGAACTGAAGAAGATGTTAAATAAGAATGATAAAATATCTTTTAGGTGTCTAGTTCAAGCTGCATTCTTTTCTTCCCCCCTTGAAGTACAAGAATGATGAAAGGAGAGTCTGTTTAGAATTCAGAAGCATTACTTAGGATTCTGCAGTGTTTGATTTAAAAAGAACACCTACAACACAAGTAGCAATAACAGAAGCTTTTCCTCCAGGCCATTCTTTTAAGCAAAGCTGAGTAATATACATTCTTATTTCCAGTTTTTCGGCACATGTCTCCTTCACAATAAATCTTGATGAATAAGCCTATTAGCTGAATGAATTTCATCAGAATGGGTGGATTGCTCCATACCACATACACTCACATATGATTGTTTCCTTTTTGTGGGCAAATGTTTCCATCCCTAATGAACAATAGCAGTCATTTTATGCTTCACTGAAAACACCCTATAAAGCCATGAAGCTGATTCTAACTTTAAAATCTGAATGCACAGCATATTTCGCTACGTTGTTTATTATGCGCCGGGGAAAATTTGATGGAGCTAAATAGATGGAGAAAGATGTCTTTAATATGTATGAGATGTCATATAATAAAATGAAAAACACTACAAAGAACTATTAATCAAACTCTTGATATTCAGCTACAAATATTCCTTTCTCTGCCCATTTCTAAAACATTCATAAAAGAAAAGAAATCCTGAAAGATACAGGGCTGGCGTCGGTTTTCTGAACTCTTTAGAATGATCAGCGTTCTGTAGAACTTTGGAGTGTATGTTAACTTTCAAAGCACTCTTCACAGAGACTGATGAATAATACAAATAGTTCTGTTTACTGATCTTGGAGATTCACTGTCAGGAGAGGACCCTAATTACTAGTGAAAGCTTCAAACAATGTGAAACTGTAACGTGAAATTCATTTTTCGTGTGATCATAATTATGATGCCTAATTTTACAATAATATAATACAATAACATTTGTGAAGCGCTTTTCTCCCATAGGACTCAAAGCGCATAGATATGGGACAGCATGGTGGTGTAGTGGTTAGTGCTCTCACCTTGCAGTGCTGGGTCCTTGGTTTGAATCCCAGCCAGGTCACCATCTGCAAGGAGTTTGTATGTTCACCCTGTGTCTGGGTGGGTTTCCTCCAGGCTTCCCCCTAAAAATTGGCCCTAGACTACGATACATGTACTACACAATACATACATAGACATATAACTATGGTAGGGACTAGATTGTAAACCCCTCTGAGGGACAGTTAGTGATAAGACAATATACTCTGTACCGCACTGTCAGTGCTATATAAATACTAAAAATAAATAATAAATATGTCTCAAAACAATACAGGGTTACAGGCTGGACTGTGTTACAGAGGAAATAGTCAGGTGTTTGTAAATGCTATGCTAAACAGATGGATTTTCAGTTTGGATTTAAATGCTTCCAGGGATGGAGACATCCTGATTGGGTGAGACAGGGAGTTCCAAAGTGTAGGGGCAGCATGACAGAAGGCTCTGTCTTCAAACAGTGTTGGACTGGGAGGTGGAAAAACTGAGGAAATCCAACTGCTGGCCAAGCAGCAGTAACCCTGGGTTATCACTCTAAATAGAAGACTGCAGCAAGTCTTCACTGTGAGCAGCTAGAGATGGCCCGAGCGGTTCCCAGCGAACTTCCGGTGGTTCGCGATCGCGGAGAACCGCAAACTTTTCCGGAAGTTCGGTTCGCCCCCATAATGCACCATTAGGGTCAACTTTGACCCTCTACATCACAGTCAGCAGGCACATTGTAGCCAATCAGGCTACACTTCCTCCTGGAGCCACTCCCCCCTTATAAAAGGCAAGCACCGCCGGTCATTATACTCACTCGTGTGCCTGCAGTAAATAGAGAAGGGACAGCTGCTGCTGCAGACTCTCATAGGGAAAGATTAGTTAGGCTCTTGTAGGCTTCTTAGCTTGCTCCTTGCTGATTCTTATTGCTAAAATAGCACCCCACAACAGCTCTTTTGAGAGCTAATTTTGTTCTTGTGATCCCACTGACACTTGTGTTGCATAGACACCCTTGATAATTCATACTGTGTGTGTGCCACCGCCAGGCCCAGCACATTCAGTGACTACCTGTGTGTGTGACAGGTGCACATTGTAATACCCATTACTGCATATACCTATCTACCTGTTGTTCACAGTGCACCCACATACCTACTTGAGCGCACGCAGTGTCACCCACATGCCTACAGTAGTACGGTACTACTGCTGAACCGCCCGCTGCCCGGCCTCCCTCAACGCGTCACTCTCCGGACTCCTCCTCCTCAGTCACTCACTTCACAGTGCCGCCCACTGCCAGCCACCCACTACCACCGGACCGGTACTTCCTGAAACTTTTGTATGGGGAAGCGGGCAGAGGGGGGAGCGCTAGCGGAGGGGGTGGGGGGAATTTCCGACCCCCCCCCGCGATCGGGGCATGCTCCCCCCTTATGCCTGCGACCCCATAGGGGGGCAGTATTCGGCCGAACAGGGCCCTGTTCGGCGGCCAATTAGTAGTTCGGGGCGAACCCGAACTTAAAAGGCCGAACACCATCAGGTGTTCGGCCGAACTCGAACATCACCCGAACAGGGTGATGTTCTGCAGAACCCGAACAGTGGCGAACACTGTTCGCCCAACACTACTAGACGCCCGAGGCACGGATAGATCGCTAGGCAGGGAGATGGAGGCAGCTGCGGTGGAATCGCTGTTCACCGCAGCTGTCTTTTCCATGTTTGTTACAAAAGGCAGAGGTAGAGGCAGACCCAGAGGAAGGCCACCCGGCAGGTCTGTGCGAGGTCGTGTTGATGTGGTCATGTTCTCTCGCCTGCTAGAACAGGAGAAAGCCGTCACCCAGTACCTCTACAATTTCAGTAGAAGGACACGATCTGGGGAGATAGGGATGTTCTGGCCCCCGAACTGGACACTGATGTGAAATGCATGCAGCCTCATGCGGCCGTTTGAGGAGGTGACCAACCTGGTGAGTCGCAGTGAAGGCACCATCAGCGACTTGATCCCGTACGCTTACTTCCTCAAACGTGCCGTACGCAGAGTAGTGAATCAAGCTGTGGTGGAGGGTGAAGAGGAACAGTTACGGCAGGAACAGTTGTGGGAGCAATTTTCATCAGAATCAGATGTTTCCTCAACACCTGCGGCAGCACAGAGCGGGGAGGATGAGAAAGAGTCATTTGGGGAAGAGGACTCAGACTCGGATGATGAGGAAGGTGTTTCTTTGGAGGAGGAGGCGGCAGCAGAAGAACAACCGCAACAGACGTCGCAGGGGGTTGTGCTGCTCGACGTTCCTGTGGTATTGTTCATGGCTGGGGGGAAGAGGAGGACTTACCTGACGTCACTGAGGAAGAGCAAGAGGAGATGGATAGTACGTCTGGATCCAACTTTGTGCAGGTGGCGTCTTTCATGCTGTCCAGCCTGTTGAGGGACCCCCGTGTAAAAAAACTCAAGGGGAATGAGCTGTACTGGGTGGCCACGTTACTAGACCCTCGGTATAGGCACAAAGTGACGGACATGTTACCAACTCACCAGAAGGCAGAAAGGATGCAGCACATGCAGAACAAGCTGGCAACTATGCTTTACTATGCGTTTAATGGTGATGTCACAGCACAACGCAATAAAGGTACCACTGCCAGTAATCCTCCTCCCATGTCCACGCAGGCAAGGACAGGACGCTCCAGCGATCTCATGGTGATGTCAGACATGCGGGCATTCTTTAGTCCAACACCTCGACTTAGCGCTTCTGGATCCACCCTCCACCAACGCCTGGACCGGCAGGTAGCCGACTACCTGGCCTTAAGTGTGTATGTAGACACTGTGAGCAGCGATGAACCCTTGGACTACTGGGTGCGCAGGCTTGACCTGTGGTCAGAGCTGTCCCAATTTGCCATCCAACTTCTGTCTTGCCCTGCCTCAAACTTCCTGTCAGAAAGGACCTTCAGCGCAGCTGGAGGCATTTTCACTGAGAAGAGAAGTCGCCTAAGTCAAAAAAGTACCTCACCTTTATCAAAATGAATGAGGCATGGATACCGGAGGGCTACTGCCCACCCGAAGACAGCATCTCTGCCTGCACGCCGTGTGACTGCCTGCCCCAAGACTAAGTCGCTCCCCACACAGCACCTCTGCCTGCAGGCTGCTTGACTGCCTTCTCCGCCACCAACAGGGTGCAGGACCTAGAGTTTATTTTTGGTGGGGGGTATTGTGTAATATACTTTATGATATCACTGAGCTGAAGGGGTGTGATTGCGATCACATTGTTGTACTTATAATGTACCCCTAGCTCAGTTATTTACATAGAGTATGTATTTGTTATGAAAGCAGTTAGTTAGTGAATTTTATAAATCATTATTAACAGTTAAGTTTTATTAACAGTCCCCTCATATAGAGGGTACTCTGTTGTTCATTTAGGATTTCAGGTGCTGTGCGTGTACATGCCTGCCTAATTTTTCTGCCTGCACTGCGGCTGCAACAACAAAACAAAAGGCATGTACAGTACATGTGCCCATTCCCCTTCATGATCATTACCTTGCCGCGGTGAAGGGGCTTGCGTATCACAATGAAGCAATGATCGCCGGCTATATGAGTGTCTCGGGGGGTGGCACACCAAAGATAATAAGGTCGGTGCTTCATTGTGGATAGACCAAATTTGATCAGCTGGACAGCCACAGTTGTTCTATCATTGAGCTACCACAGCCCGGCGACCATATGGGCTTGAAAACCGCCACAGCCTGCACTCTGGCCATGGTGTGCACCAGTCCAGCACAGCCATCACTACGCAAACAGCTGTTTGCTGTGCGTTACACAGTGAGTTTGGTGTGTCAGTGTGAAGCAGTACTCTAATTACAATCCCTGATTGATGTATACACATGCAAGATGTTTGAAAGCACTTTAGGCTTGCAATTTAGCATTCAGTGTGATTTCTGCCCTTAAAACGCTGCTTTGCGTCCAATCCAGATTTTTCCCTGGGACGTTTGGCGTGTATCCCACTCCGCCATGGCCCCCTCCAGGTGTTAGACCCCTTGAAACATCTTTTCCATCACTTTTGTGGCCAGCATAAATGTTTCTAGTTTTCAAAGTTCGCCTCCCCATTGAAGTCTATTGCGGTTCTCGAAAGCTTGCGCAAATCGAACTTTCGCGGGAGGTTCGCGAACCCGGTTCGTGAACCTAAAATCAGAGGTTCGGGCCATCTCTATGAGCAGCAACACCTGATTACTGCAGCATGGCCAGCAAGTGGTTTTCCTCAGCCTTCCCACCTCCCAGTCCGACACTGTCTCCAATGGTTTTGAGGTTGACTCTGGGGCTGACCAAGTTTTTACATCCTTTTGATCTAGGATTGTGGGGGGGGGGGGGGGGGGGGCGATGCAGTTGCAACAAGTCCGTCAGGTATCCAGGGCCAAGATTGCACAAATATTTGAATGTCAAGAAGCCAGTCTTAAACAGAATTCTCAATTTTAACAGTAGCCAGTGGAGTAAGCGGAGGGTTGGTGTTGTGTGGCAGTGTTGGCTTGTTAACATCCTTGCAGCAGCATTCTATACTAATTGCAGGCAGTGCAGGTCTTTATTTGGAAGACCTATATAGAGAACATTGCAGTAGTCCAGCCTTGATGAAGGCATGAACTAGGGTTGGAAGATCCATTGGAGGTATGAGGTGTTTAATCCTTGTAATGTTCCTTGGGTGAAAGAAGGAACATTTCACAACAGTGAAGGTTTGATTCCTGAAGCTTAAATCCCCCTCAACAGGCTGCGCACAAAACGTTACACTGAGTCATTATTTTGTGAAAGCATAATGAATTTCCACAAGGCACGCATTTTTGCAAAAATTAGAAATTTCTTAAAAAATGTGTTTTCTCTTGTCCATTGACCCTGGGGCATAACAATAGCCCCTGCAATCCCAGCTTTCACAGCAGGAACAGTAGCTAGGGGGCCCAGCTGCAGAGCATGGCAGTGTAAGTGTAACTTCTTGTGGCGTCTGATGCATATCACATGACATGTAGAGACGGGATCCGCAATGAGCTAGACTTGTACTGTGCAACTGAAGAGAGGAGTGAAGAGGACATGTTACTCACTGTGCTGACAGGTAATGTATGCTCCTTCCTCTGCCACACTCTGCTCACTCGGGTGGGAGTTTATTAGCTAGCACAGGGGGTCCAGGTGGCTCAGTGT